>NC_090265.1:1473516061-1473601061 GCF_040414725.1 Anabrus simplex | reverse complement strand
CGGTTGCCCATAAACCGCCAATCCATTCAGAAATTTGGCATCGTATGGACCTAAGACAGACCTTTGGACAGGTGGATGCTAGATATGAAGTTTGGTTGCATTATCTCCGGTAGTTTTCAGATTATAAGAAGTACGCTTTACACGCACCCGCTTTTGAGTTAAGTGTGGTGGGACTTGTTCTGAAAAACCGTCCGTTAATGACATCTCCCTTATTGATCATCCTATCGAAAAAATGCACGCGAGGAAAACGTTTCAGAATTGTACCTCCATAAAGGTTGGTCGATTTCCGGTCAGGATAGTCTTGTACATATTATGGGAGAGAAAAATCGCTGTTTCTGTTCCGTATAAACCCCAGCCCATTCCATGAATTTGACATGGTATGGACCTAAAACCTACCTTTGAACTGCTCGATGCTAAATATGAAGTTTGGTCGAAATAACTCCAATACATTTCACGTTATAAGGAATAACCTTTACATACACCCGCTCTTGAATTAAGTCCGGTGGGACTTGTACTGAAAAACGGTCCGTTAATTATATCTCCCTTATTAATCCTCGTATCGAAGTGATGCACATGAGAAAAAGGGGTTAGAAATTGATTCCCATTAAAGCAGCTTGATTCCCATTAAGTTTGGTTGTATATATTCTCTGGGAGTGCAAAATGACGGATTCGGTTTCGTATAAACCTCTAGTCATATAAGGAATTTAGAAACAATATTGACCCTAATGTCCACTCAAGTACAAGTGGATTCTAAATATTATTTTTTGTAGAAATATATCCAGCAGTTCTCAATTATAAAAAACTCAGACAATCAGACAAACTAACAGACAAACAAACAGACAGACACCAAAGCTAAAAAGTACGCAGATGATCATTATTACATCTAAAACAGATAACTGAATGGAAATTTCACCAAAATAGTCAATGTACAGACGTTAAAGTTGTTACGATTTTATTTATTTAGATATGGATTATGCTCCACGTGCAACATATTTTGGGCTATGTCCGCTGGAATTTGCCTGGAAAACCGACCGTTCATGATATTTACTCCTATCGTAAATAATGCACACGAGAAGAAAGTTTTAGAAAAGTATTTCCATCAAGGTTTGTTGACTTCCAGTCAGATTGGTCTTGTGTATATTTTGGGAGTGTGAAATCACTGTTTGAGTTCCCTATAAAATCCAAGTCCACTCCGGAAATTTGACATGGTATGGATCTAGAAACCTACCTTAGGTCAGGTGGATGTAAAATATGACATTTGTAGTCTAGTAGTTTTCAAGTTATAAGAAATACGGTTTACACGCGCCCGCTCTTGATTTGAGTCCGGTGGGACTTGTACCGATAAACGGTCCGTTAATGACATCACCCTTATTAATCCCCGTATAGAAATGATGTACATGAGAAAAAAGTTTTAGGAATTGATTTCCATTAAGGCAGGGGGATTTCTCTTGAATTGCGGTTTTGTATATACCCTCAGTCAGTTCAGGGATTTAGAAACAATATTGGCCCTAAAACCTACCCAAGGACAGGTGGATTGTAAATATACCGCGCTCGATAGCTGCAGTCGCTTAAGTGCGGCCAGTACCCAGTATTCGGGAGATAGAAGGTTCGAACCCCACTGTCGGCAGCCCTGAAAATGGTTTTCCGTGGTTTCCCATTTTCACACCAGGAAAATGCTGGGGCTGTAACTTAATTAAGGCCACGGCCACTTCCTTCCCACTCCTGGCCCTTTCCCGTCCCATCGTCGCCATAAGACATATCTGTGTCGGTGCGACGTAAAGCAACTAGCAAGATTCTAAATATGAATTTTAATAGAAATATATCCAGTAGTTTTCAAGTTATAATAACTCAAACAAACAGATACCAAAGCTAAAAATTATGCAGATTATCAATATTACACCTGGAACGGGTAACTGGATGAATATTTCACCAAAACAGTGAATGTACAGACACACGGCCGTTACGATTTTCATTTACATGGACGTCGAAACTGGTTGTGGGGTTTGGTTTACATAGCCATTAGCTTGCATTCGGAAGATGGTGGTTCGGTTCACACTGTCGGGAAACCTGAAGATGGTTTTGCATGTTTTCCTATTTTCACACGAGGCAAATTGTGGGTCTGCACCTTAATTATGCCACGGTCACAACCTCTCTATCGTCCTTTTCTATCCCGTCGTCAGCATAAAACCTATCTATGTCGGTGCACAATAAAACTAATCGTAAAACAATATATATTACATTACATACTATTTGACTGTGCCAAGCAACTTTTGCAGCCCTCGATATGTATGTATGTATGTATGTATGTATGTATGTATGTATGTATGTATGTATGTATGTATGTATGTATGTATGTATGTAAGTATGTATGTATGTATGTATGTATGTATGTATGTAAGTATGTATGTATGTATGTATGTATGTATGTATGTATGTATGTATGTATGTATGTATGTATGTATGTATTTATGCATGCACTGTATGTACGTACGTATTACAACGAAAAAAATTATGAATTCTCAGTTGTAAAACATTTGTAATTCATTAACATAGTAGTAAATAGGTTTCAAAATGTCATCAGAAAACGTCAATTGATCTGCGATTAGAAATATCGGCATCCTTGTCCAGAGGTTGAATAAGATCCATATCGCACTGAAACGAAAACCATTCCTGGAAAAGTCAATAGTAAATCTTATGTCCCACTTCACATTATTTTATCAAAGACGTTAACTTCCCGATCCGGACATTAAACCTGATGTATATTTCTAAGTCTGAACGATGAAACCAGCAGTCAACTACCCTCATCATTGAACTAGAATATTCATTTATTAAATGCTATTTTTTCTGTGCCGTATACTAAATACAGACTGAGAATATTATGTTTCTGAACCACTATAGGAGAAGATAACTGTTTGTAATACATATCTAAATAGCCAACAGTAATTCGTCCAAGGACGTAAAATGTTCTTTAAAAGAACCATTAAATCATTTCACATCAAATTTGTTAATTCTCACCTTGAAAAGTAATTAGATGGGAATGAAATTCCCCCCGATTTGTTCGCAGCGTGTCCCGCATGCCTCACCAAACAGATTAAATGCTGAGACGGCAGGCAACTCGTGGTTTGTCAGCGAAGGACTTGTCAAGCGAATGGCGACTCTCCACTATTATTTAGAACCGTGCTCGTTCGTTCCTTTCACACGATTATCACAGAGAAAGTTAATGCGTTTCCACCCCTCAGAGTCGTATTTTCTTCCACGCTAATTTCTGTAATTAAATATATGCTGTAATTTGAGTTGAGATAGGTTCCACATTAGAGAATAGCTCTGTATTTAAATTTTCTGTCTTAGACTCTCGAGAATGTCTATCGACTGTAGATCATAGTGTTAGGGTACTAAACTTGCCATCCTAATTGTCAATTTCCATGTGATTATGTTATAATTATTATGCTACACTACTTTAATAGGATGTCTTTAGTTAAATTTTTTATGTTCCATTGAATACCTGGGTAAATGCGCGGAAATTATTTAGAAACATGTGCTGTAAATTTCCTTATGTTTTTGTTTGCAACTGCTTGTCACTATTTGTAAGTGTCCTTTAATCTTAATTTGCTTCCAGTTCTCACTAGATGTAACAAGTTTTAACAGCTTCATTTTAGATTAAAGAAAACCTCATTGACTATAAAAATCAAGTAGCAAATATTTAAGAATAACTTAAATATTATATTGAAGTGGTCCGCCTATTCAATACATATACAATTTATTACATATAATACATGTTACGTCCCTTAAGGGACAACATCAGCTAGAATAAACTGCAACAGTATATCAGAATACCAAAATTACATTCTTAGGTTGGAAAGACAAATTAAAAACACTTTTATATGCAAAGACGTTTATAATTAAATATTAGTAAACTTTGTTAAACACACAGCTACAAAATACGAAAAGCCCTTATCAGTAGTGGAACTTGGTAATTGTGTAAATTACGTGTGAATTATTATGTGAATAGTCTGTAGTATGTATCATATCCGTAGAAAATCTATAATGCATATTTATACGTGTGTACAACTTTATTTCTCTGTTAATTTTATCTTTTTGCACTTAGTAGTTTTCTATTGCATGATCTGTAATTGAGTTATCCTGTAGACTTAATTCAATTTCGTGTGGTTATCTCTAACCGGGTGTAGCCCTCGTAAGGCAGACCCTCCGGTGAGGGTGGGCGGCATCTGCAATGTGTACGTAACTGCGTGTTATTGTGGTGGAGGGTAGTGTTATGCATGGTGTGTGAGTTGCAGGGATGTTGGGGACAGCACAAACACCCAGCCCCCGAGCCCCTGGAATTAACCAAAGAAGGTTAAAATCCCCAACCGTGCCGAGAGTCTAACCCGGGACCCTCTGAACCGAAATACAGTACGCTGACCATTCAGCCAACGAGTTGGACATCCTCTACATGATAAATATATCTACTGTATGTTTGGTTCTATTTTCCCGTCTTTAATATTTCTGGGTATAGAGTGGTGCTAGATTTGCAATATGCCTCTGTCCAAGAAGTGTGTTTCCGCTTGGAATTGGTAATGCAGAACTTACTATATTCTAGTGCTATGACATGTACGTTTCTCCTCATGGAATCTCATCTTTACAATGAGTGTTGTCACAACTTTTCCGTATATCTATCTTACGTTTAAAACCCGAACTTAGCTGAAAATTGTTTCAGAGGGAAAGACAAATCTTACATGCATAATGCTTCGTATCTTCTTATGGGTATTGGATAGAAGGATTTTACTGTGTATAATTTTCTTGGTGCCCTCCCTCCCCCATCCAATAACTCCATACTGCACTGCAGAATTGATAAGTCCATAGTGAACATTCAGCATTATATTGAAAGACACAATTAGTCTAACCAAATGGAAATGTAGTAGAGTATGTAGTCGTTTAAGTTTGAGTTCAGCATCCATCTGCATAAGGGTCACAAGAGGTGAAAATGTATACGTTCAACATGGAAGAGATTAGTGTTGAATCCACATTCATCAGGTCCGCTAGGCTGATTGATGACTGTCCTAATGACAGTAGGATCCGTGTGACGTGTAAATACATACAGTTAGCCTTAAGTAGTCTTTTGATCCAATTCCTATGTTGTTTGTATCTACTAATTAATTCTGAGCCAGGAGTTTGGACATGAACTGTTCTCTGCTTTATGCGGCGCTGATGTATCTTGTCTCTTCACGTATGGGCATGAGATCAATCGTAATCCACTGTTCGTCTTTTTTTTCATTTTTAATATATTGGATGGTGAGCAATAGCGTGTCATAATCAAGGAAAAATGCTGGATCGTGGTTGTTAATTCAAGTTCTCGGTACGGCTGCAGATAATGTTGGCCTAGTGGTTTTAACATAACGTGTTTTCGAGTAACTTGTTAGCCTTGTTGGGATTTTTACGTATGGAAAATATATTTTTCTCGTTATATTAGTGTAGTCTTTGCTAGATTTGCTATATTTAGATCCATGTGACAATAAGATGTTTATATTATCGTATGTTTAGTTAGTAGGATATCGTCGCTTCACCGGTAAAACGTTGTAATCCACAAAGCTTTTCCTATCGATTATTCTCCTTAAGACTGGTCACGCCTCCCAGCCATATATGGATATGCAGCCCATCAGAACAATGTCCGTTGTGTTCGTTTTCCTATACCGACGAGTAACCGAAAATGAACCTAACATGCATTATACAATAGAAGTGAGTAAATACGTAATTCAAGCATACATTCGTATAGTACGGTACAGTAAGGTTAATTTTCCTTTACACATCGGCATAGGAAAATGAACACAACAAAATTTGTTCTGATGGAGTGCATAAACATATGTGGCTGGGAGGCGTGACCAGCCTTAAGGAGAATAATCGATAGGAAGAGCTTTGTGGATTACAACCTTTTACCGGTGAAGCGACGATATTTATTGTGTGATCAAGTTCCGAACAATGTTCTAATGTATGTAGACAGGGATACGTAGATTGCTAAAATAGAGTATGAATCAATTTATATATGATACTAGCTGAAGACAACCCGCTTGGATTTCTTGTAGATCCGTGCGGTTTTCTCTATAGCATACATAATACGTTCATTAAAATACCACAAGTTTTTGTTTCTTATTTCATTTTTATTCTTTTCTTCGGGATACATAAATATCTTACATTCTAAGTCATTTAATTAACAAATATATTGTTTTACACTATATTTGATATCTTGTTGTCTGCCGAATGTACAAACAGATTTTCTGCTTGTCCAATACTTGAGAAAGCAACGTAGAGCTGATCATGTGTGAAACAGGAATCTTTCAATTTAACTCCGAAATTATGGAACGTTCGTTCTGAGCTTTATTTATAGTCATACAATAAGCTAATCTCATTGGAAATTGTTATCGTTTAAGTCAAAATGACAAATCATTTGAGATCAATGGAATTCTGAGTATGAAAACAAATTTTCCTTTGTCTTTGCCCTTTAGGATTACTGCCTCTATGATATCGTTAAGGAGATGTTTCAGTAAGTATATGCTCTATATTCAAGAATTACAGGAAATAATGACATATGATCTGAAGCATTAAACTGTTATGGTTCTCAGATAGCCATATTCCTGCGAGGCGAATCAAAGAGTGTATAACAAAACAAGGAGTACAATTCACACCGCTCTAGAATACATTCTCACTCCGATCGTTCCAATGCATTCTGACTCATCTTAATGCATTGAATGACGAAGTCAGATATTTTCATTCCCCACATCTCCCACACCACCACAGCTGCGTACACGGACCTCTACAGTGCACGACTGGAGACTCCAGGCTACTACGACACACGAACACCGTGGTCTGTGATGGGTAGTTGTGGCTGAAAAGTGAAATATGCAAACACACACGTCCGTTTTCGTACATAGTCGACCATTTTCAACCCCATCATCATCCACACCGCTACAGCTACCGACACACAACGACTATAGTGTACGATGGGAGACTCGAGGCTATTACCACACGCAAACACCAGAGGTTAGCGATGGGTAGTTGTGTTTGCAAGGTGAAATATAAGAACGAACACGTCAATATTTTATGTAGTCGGCAACTTGAGAGCCACCATATTTCCCACACCACCACAGCTACCGACATAGAACCACTACAATGCACGACGGGAGACTCCACTCTACTATCTCACACAAACACAAATGTTCTACGGTCTACGGAGGATAATTGTAGCTGACAGGTGAATATTTAGGAACATACGCGTATATTTTTATATTTAGTTGTCCAATTTCAATCCGCATATTTCCCACACCACCACAGCCGCCGACACGCAACCACTACTGTATAGGCACGACGGGAGACTAGAGGATACTGTTACACACAAACACCAGTGGTCTGCGGTGGGTATTTGTGGCTCCAAGGTGAAAAGTACGAACAAACGCGTCGATTTTGATATATAGTCGGCCAAATTCAACCCCCCACATCACCAACACGACCACAGCTATTGACACACAATCACCACAGCGCACGATGGGGGGCTCGAGGCTACTACCACAAGTAGAAACCAACGGTCTGCAAGGGATAGGTGTGTCTGCAAGGTGACATATATGAACACACTTGTCCATTTTTATGTATCGTAGTCCAATTTACACCCCCATATTTCCCACACCACCACAGCTACAGATACAGAACCACCACAATGTACGATAAGAGGCTACAGGCTACTATCGCACACAAACACCAAAGGTTTGCGGAGAACAGTTATGGCTGTAAGGTAAAATGTATGAACATACGCGTCTATTTGATATTAGTCAGTCACTTTCAACCACCACATCTCTCGCACCTTCACAGCGACACGCAACATCTATAGTGCACGATGGGAGACTTGAGGTTACTATACGATGACTTTCTTTAAAAGCCTCGTAAGCCCGAATACTCTTCCTATCCATTATATTCCTTAAGACTGGTCACGCCTCCCAGTCTCATATTTATATGCAGTCCAAAAGAATCATTTTCGTTATGGTCATTTTCCTCTGCCAATTTGTAAAGGAAAATGAACCTTAAATACATTGTACTGTAGGAGTGTGTAAATTTGCCATGCAATCAAGATCCCTGTAATACGGTACGGTAAGGTCCATTTTCCTTTAGACATTAGCAAAGGAAAATGAACACAGCGAAAATTATTCTGATGGACTGCATACAAATATATGACCGGGAGGCGTAACCAGTCTTAAGGAATATAATGGGTAGGAAGAACATTTGAACATACAAGGTTTTAAAAGAAAGCCATCGTATAGCACTTAAACACCAATGCTCTTCGGACGATAACGGCAGGCTCACTTGCCTAATGCCATTGACAATTGAGTTAGGAAGTTTAAATTTTAATAGAAGACCCCTTGTCTACTGTGCGGTCATAATCGATTTGCGGAGTTTTTGATATACAATGGTAGGCCCGTTTCTACTTACAGACACAATCACGTTGGGAAGTTTTGTAGATAATCGCATGATCCCTTGCCTTCTGCCAGTCCAACCGAGAAGGGAATTATTTATTACAATGGTAGGCCCTACTTACTAATGCTAGTTACGCAGGAGTTGGAGAAGTACCCCATTCCTACTGCCAGTCAATATCCATGTGGGGAGTATTGATTGCAGAAGTAGACGCCCTCCTGCTGACAGTCATTATCGATTTTTAAAATTAATTATAATGATAGGCATACCCATTCTAACTTCAATGAATAAATACAGATCGACATACGAAATAACATGCATGTTTACTAATTTGCAGACCTTCATTTACAGAATAAATGCTGCTAAACGGTACGTTGTATTGACAAAAACTGATTAGACCATATGAAGCCCCCTTTAACGGTATAAATGGTTGATTCTATGACATTTTTTCATATATCTTCTATTTAAAGGTTATATTAAGTTAGAAACTTTGAATAGGGAGAAATTTGGGTAAGGTTTTCACACACTGCATTACTTTTCGGATACTTACGTGACAGGTAGAAACATAGAAGTTGGCTCACATATGGCTACTGGGTTGGCCAATGTTCCTGCCAAATGGAATGACTCTGTCATTCCTATAAGTGTGTCAAACTATGAATTATAAGTGTACGAAAAATAAAATTTTACGTAAAATCCATAAATGCTGCTCTTTCTAACCCATAACGGACAGAGATACGACAAAATGTCATAGGACCAAAGTTGTAGATCACACCAAATTAAACGCTGATTGTGCCATCCATTTTGTGATACAACTTACCATTTAGCCGCGAAATACCTCGAAACGAAGGTCTACACCGTCATTAAAATTGCCTCAATATTTCGATATTTTCCTGTGGGGAAAAATGAAAAAGGTAAATACCTTGGAATTTTTTCGCCGGTTACAGGCTAAAACATATCGTCCCTGTTCTGCCAAAACGGCGAATGTTACAATGCTCTTCCTATCCATTATTTCCCTTATGACTGGTCACGCCTTCCAGCCACATATTAATATTCGGTCCATCAGAACAATTTCCGTTGAGTTCATTTTCCTATGTGCGTGTGTAAAGGAAAATGAACCTTACTGTACCATACTGAAGGAATGTAGGTTTGCATGACATTTATTCACTCCTAGAGTGTTATGTATTCAAGGTTCATTTTCCTTTACACACCCGCACAGGAAAATGAACTCAACGAAAATTGTTCTGATGGACCGCATATTAATATATGGCTGGAAGGCGAGACCAGTCTTAAGGGAAATAATGGATAGGAAGAGCATTGTTAACATTCGCCGTTTTGGCAGAACAGGGAGGATATCATTTTGCCAACTTTCATTTTCAGCTTCATCTGGCAGATTGTGCCACCATCTGGATTATGGGGAGAGGAGTAAAAATGTGCACCTTCAGGAAACGAAAGCTAATATATATGCAGATAGTTATTATTATACCTGAAATGCATAAAGGCTCGAAAATTTCGCCAAAATATTGTCAATACTCAGACCACCACCGTCTCAATCTCTATATACTGCCTGCTCTGTGCCGCGAGAATTGCGTTTACAGCGATATAGCAGATGTCAGAACTTACCGCACCCAGAACACGTTGGTTAAGAGAGAGTTGGTCCGTAACACCAACATAAAATGAAAACTAATCCTTAACGTGTTACTACTTGAGAATATAATGCACAAAAATAAACTTACCTTAGACATTTGAGCTTGGCTTAAGATATCGAAACGTAAAATATATAAAATCGTATCAGTTACAGTAGATATATCGTCCCTGTTCTGCCAAAACGGCGAATGTGACAATGCTCTTCTTATCCATTATTTCCCTCAAGACTGGTGACGCCTTCCAGCCACATGTTGATATGCGATCCATCAGGACAATTTGCGTTGAGTTCATTTGCCTATGCGCGAGTGTAAAGGAAAATGAACCTTATAAAATCCCACTCTAGGAGTGGGTGAATGTCATGCAAATATACATTCCTTCAGTATGGTACAGTAAGGTTCATTTTCCTTTACACACAGTCATAGGAAAATGAACTCAACGGAAATTGTTCTGATGGACCGCAAATCAATATTTGGCTGGAAGGCGTGACTAGTCTTAAGGGAAATGATGGATAGGAAGAGCTTTGTAACATTCGCCGTTTTGGCAGAACAGAGACGATATTATAGGATCATCCCATGTTGCATGGTACATACAAATTTCAGAATTTTCTCGACCCGAGTAACGGAGCACCTTTTCAGTCCTTTTCTTACCGTTATTTTCCAGCAATGGACGCACAAAAAATTCTATCAATATTTCGCTGACCCTTTGTTCATGACCAGTTTTCGGGACAAGTTTTATAGCACATAATGCAGTGCGTGCGTTCGTCATGTCATTACATCCACCACCCAATCTCACTGCACTGAATAGAACTTCTATTACGTCTCCAGAAAATCATCTAGTGAGAACATAGCCGATTTTGTAACAGATAAGACACACATTCCACTATAGATTTCACAGTTAGCTAGACAGCATCTGGTGTCTCATTAGTCAAACACTTCAGTTTTTTCATGTTTTGATTCCAACCGAATAATTTTAACGTACTCGATGAAATTATCATTCAACCGTTGTAAGTATTTTATCTGCTGGTGAATATAAATGCACACAATTTGGATTGTTTTGCCGAAAGGCATTACAGTAATCATTTCTGAACTAAAAGGGATAGTTCGGGGACTTCAATGCCTTTAACGAGGAAGTAGGCAGCAGGACTAGAGAACTTTGAAAGTCTGATTTCAAGAAAACACGTCATTTTATCCGCCAGAGCAGAAGATTTTACTATATCTGTGCCTCATACACCTTCAACATTTACCACGCAAACGAACTTGTCACTGGTTCTGTCGTAGAGGAGCCGTACCTAATTATCCAGTTAATCGGCGATCACTGTTATACTCCTCTCTGTTGGTCTTGGAGTTTTCTATACATTCAGATCTAAGGCTTTCCTTCGCTAATTGGGAAATCACGACAAACACTATCAACATTTTCCATTTGCACGTGTTTCTTTATTTTTAAAGGAAATTCCAAATACTAATTTTCAGGCCTGTAACATCTTTAGCTTTTGAGATATAAGTATTCTCATAAACAGATGTCAAATCATTTTTCACTTTTCTCCACCTACCACTTTATGTGGATTTTCCAAAAACTAAAGAATACGTGTCTCTTTAATATTAAAGGCTATTCCAAATACCAATTTCCACCCTAATAAAAATAATTCAACCCCTTTTTCAGTTCGTTGTGCCCCCTCTTCCATAAGTGGTTTTACTGAAAACAAAAATATACATGTTCATTTTTAAAGGAGATACAAAATACCAATTTTCATGGCTGTAACATGTTACACAATTAATGTATACTCATGATATGCTCACTAAAAATATTCACCTGCTTTTCACGCCTGTTCGCCCCCCGTAATGTGGAAAACAAAACTAATCCCAAGTTAACGGGTTTAAACCCGATTTAGTTCGGTGGCTTTTAAATGTGTTTAAAGGTGACAACCCCATGTTATTGGCTTCCGAAACGTTATAGAACTACTGCGGGACGAAATTCCTACAACCTGGCTCCTGTTAAGAACGGACGAACGTTTAATAACTTGGATTATTAATGTTTGATTGCAACGTTCCCGGACTACGGTTCCTTATCTAAAATTGATCCATTTGCCGTCCTCCATCATTCCTGAATGTCTGTAACATCAACACGGAGACACTCTGTATAACACTATAACCCACCTGTAAAAGACCCTTACTATTAAAAAAAGTACATCATGTTTCTTTCTTCAAGAACTTTCTCAGATTCTATCAAACCTCTTTAAATTATGCGCATATACGTACGATATTGTTTGATGAATGTAACGAACGGCAGAATGTGATTTGTGCAACCTACCTTGTTACCTGCCTTTATTGTCCATGATCTCTATATATGTGATTCCCCCTAGTATATTATGAACTTACATGTCCGACGGACTGAAAAACTTTTAAGATACATTAACTATGTCGACACTGGAAAATATGACTTCCTCCTTAACAAGAATAAGAGGAAGTATGAATTTATAAACTAAAGTCCGAACATACTGTTAAAATCTTTTGATTGTCACCAGCTGCAGACTTACCTTGAATTTATGACAGGAACTAACACCTTAAGTTACTGTACATGGAGGATAGTGGTCGGTCACAAACAAATAGTAACCACAAATGTGTGAATTTTTCCTTGAAATTCCTCAAGTGCCGTAAATTTTTCTTCCTCACCGGAGGCCAGTTTTTGCAGCTATTCCATCGCCAAGTGCTCATTAACGTTGTGTCGTGTACTTGCTCATAACTGCTCTCAGGTACACGGCAGTGATAGTAACTGACTAGAGCTCCATTTCTGTCCCGAACAGCACCACAGAAAAGCCCTTAACGACGTCGTAATTAAAAGGAAGAAATCTGAACCAGTACTGGAATTTTGGAATTAGGTTATGAATGCAATTTCCTTGGGACCTCAACTGAGATAATCATGTTATTTCACTCTGAGAGTACAAATAAAATTTATAATTGAAGTGAACTTCCACTCCGATCTGTAAGGAGCATGTATATTTGTCTCCTTAACTACTCACAACTGTCAACATTCAATGTGGTGAGCACTCGATAATTCCATCATAACAAATCATTCAGTTTTAAGTAAACGTTGTTGTCATTATCAGAGGCACGGAATCAGCAGTTTTAGTTGGAATACGTTCTAGAATGATATTTTCTCATTTCAAACGTACCAACTGGATTGACAGTCTTTCGAACTAGAGCCGACTGGTTGAACTCAGTGAAAATATTCGGTTATCGCACATTTGTAACCTCCGAGTGGCTGCGCTGGCGCACGTATGTTACCAAAGTTCCCTACTTGATGGAACTAGAATACGCTCATCGGACTGTGCAGACGGGTATCCTTTGAATAGATTGTAGCTGTTCGTTTGGTCATGTTCCTGACTGCAATAGTTGCAGTATCTCCTAGTGTATACTGATGCAACGCTCTTAGGATCAAAATTTCTCAGCGCATGTGGTGTTCTAAGTGAACTGTTGAATTTAAAAAATGAAGGGACTACGTGACAAAAAGTGATTTTAGGGACAGTCAATAATAACCATTTAATTTTCTAAATGTTGGGACTATTTTCAAGTATTAACACATGAAGTTTGATTATCTTAAAGTAACTTTCGCAGATTTTTATTATGATATCTCAATACATCTGTTCAAGAAAAAAATATACATTATAAATCTCGAAAACAGGTGAGTGCCTTATGATTTAACCCATTAATTGAGCTAAATCCATTTCCTTGGGCCAGCTTAAAGTATTCTCAAGCCCCATTCTACTTTATTTTCATTGTCAACAAAGTCATCCAGAGAGCGCAAGTCCCATTTTATTTCTTAAAGTGGAACGAAATCTGGCAGAGCTCATAATTCGACGAGCACAATACTTTACACCGTATTACCCCTGCTTAAAACACGATAGGTTTCTCTCTTCCTGAATTTACTGACGTTTTCTCTGACGATGATGACACCGGGAACATCCACAGTCAAGAACATTTTGATATCTTTAACTATTTAAAGTTAAACATTTCATTGTTCCGTATTGAAGAATATTGCAGTTAAAATTGAAATAATTGATAAAGAGATTCAACCTATTCAATACAAAAGAATAAGAAATGCAGTGAATTACATTCCCATTTAATAATTGGTAGAAATGGTACCGGTTTCGACCCTAGTCCAGGTCATCATCAGCCGATTAAGACGAAGAACAATGCATAGGATCAGTAGAAGAGGCGATATAAAAATGAAATGGGGGTAGACACTGTAAAACTTAGAAAAAGTAAAATGCAAATCACTCAAAAGAAAACAGTGCGCAAATTCTCTGAGCGGTAGCATAGCACACGCAGCACTAGGCAAAGTCCCACAATGTTTACGAATAGCGGAGAGCGGTTAAATGAGCCAGTTTTTAAATACTGTCAGGCATGAAGTCACATCACAATCAAACACGTACGAAGATCCATAACCGTGCAGGAGTTGAAGATGAGTAGATCCATTGAAGCAACTTGACAGCTCCCGGTGATCAGCGCGGCGCATTCAATATCAGGCACTGTGGTTTCAAATGCCCAAAGTAAAATGGAGAATAGCTTGATGATCCAGTAATTTTTCACACCAACTGTTCTAAGAATTCTATAGGAGCACAATTACTTATTCAATTATATTGAATTGTATTATATTTATCTATATACTTACTTTCCCGCGACCAAGGAAAATTACTGGATCGTCAAGCTATTCTCCATTTTACTTTGGGTATTTGAAACCACAGTGCCTGATATTGAATGCGCCGCGCTGATCACCGGGAGCTGTCAAGTTGCTTCAATGGATCTACTCATCTTCAACTCCTGCACGGTTATGGATCTTCGTACGTGTTCGATTGTGATGTGACTTCATGCCTGACAGTATTTAAAAACTGGCTCATTTAACCGTTCTCCGCTATTCGTAAACATTGTGGGACTTTGCCTAGTGCTGCGTGTGCTATGCTACCGCTCAGAGAATTGCGCACTCTTTTCTTTTGAGTGATTTGTATTTTTCTTCTTCTAAGTTTTACAGTGTCTACCCCCATTTCATTTTTATATCGCCTCTTCTACTGATCCTATGCATTGTTTTTCGTCTTAATCGGCTGATGATGACCTGGGCTAGGGTCAAAACCGGTACCATTTCTACCAATTATTGAATGGGAATGTAATTCACTACATTCCTTATTCTTTTGTATTGAATAAGTTGAATCTCTTTAACAATTATTTCAATATCTTTAACTATCTCATTCAGAGGTGGCTCTTTGGCCCAGATTTTTTAAATCTCAGTTCTGCCTTCTCACTTACTCTGACTTAATGTTGCTTACCTTTGGAAAAATAAAATGTACTTCGATTTTTAGACACGTAATATCTATTATTTACTTCCACTCCTTTTCCAGCCCTTAGCCGTATAAGTTTTGAAAGAGGTAGGCTACTGGTTTTCTGATTTTCCTGGACACATAAACAATTTTGGAAGGACGAAGGCACATAGATCAATATTCTCTTGTACATATAGCTTGATTAACAAGGGAAATATTTCTTTTTTATGCCCTTCCCCACTATACTATTTTATTAAATATATAGGCTAATATTATATTTTTATGTAAAGTCTTGAATAAATTTAGCCAATCTGACTAAACTTTCACATGTAGACGATCCTCCTTCGACGAAAAACGTAGATAACTTCATTGTGGTAGGTATTTTCGTAAGTTTCCATTGAAAAAATGTTACAAATATGAACCTTTCGTACGCAATGTACATTTCAATCACACTACTATGTTTATAATATATGCTTCAGTTTCAGCAAACTTTATTTCTATCTTCCTTAATCCGTTTACAACCGAGGATTGGTTTTTACCCAGACTCAGTGAGGGTTCCCACCTCTATCGCCTCAATGACAATATTCTGGAGCGTGGGACCTTTGGTCGGGATACAACTGGGGAGCGGGACAACTACGTCTCCCAGGCGGCTTTACTTGCAGTGCTGAACAGGGGCCCAGCGGAGGATGGAAATATTTGAAGGGATAAGCAAGGAATGGGAAGGAAGTGGCTGTGGCCATAATTAAGTACTATCCTGGAATTTGTCTGCAATAGAAAAGGGAAAACCATGGAAATCCACTTCGAGGATGGCTAGTTGGAAATACTGAGTTGACCTCCCGAGGCTAAGTGGACCTCGTTCCAGTGCTCGTACCACTTTTCAACTTTAAGGGCAGAGCCGGGAATTGAACCCGGGCCTCATAGGGTGGCATATAATAACGCTAACCACTATACCGCGGACAGGAAGTATAGAGTCTGTGTATTAATACTCACCGAACACTCACTAGCTCCAGAACTAAACACAGGAATAATGTATTGCATTCCCATCTAAATATGAAATAATACGCACGATTTCGCAGACATATTTATGAAAATGCGTACGCTGATTGTTTAACAAATCTGAAATACTTTTCCACGATACTCGAGATTCATATTTTATATTACGCATTCCCTTCGTAGTTCACTTTTCACCTCTTCTAGTTAAGTCAGCCGTATTATAGAGTTAGTAGCATATTGGAATCCTGTCGACTGTGTTGGTACATGAGGTGCAGTAGAGTGACATGGTCAGACCTCTAGTGGGACACATGTTGTCATGATGTTCTGGAGGGCAGCAGGCCGTAAAACTCATCGTGGCTACTGTAACGCTTCGCTCACAACAAACAAAGCTACATGTAATGTAACTCTTTTTCCTTTACCAACCGCCAACCCCCCCCCCCCCGAAAGACTGAGGTGTGAGAGAGTGTTACTATTGCCGTAAACATGCTCCCATGTATATATTGTAGAAAATAATGTAAATCGTGCTCATAAGGGTAAATATTGCATCGTATTTTCGAAAACTTCAAAAATTTCAAGCTATTCAGTCTCAAATTAATTTTGCTATAAAAGTATTGTTCTTGATTGTCCGGTTCCATGGCTAAATGGTTAGCTTGCTGGCCTTACGTCGCAGGGGTCCCGGGTTCGATTCCCGGCAGGGTCGGGAATTTTAACCATCTTTGGTTAATTTCACTGACAAGTGGGCTGGGTGTATGTGTCGTCTTCATCATCATTTCATCCTAATCACGACGCGCAGGTTACCTACGGGATTCTAATCAAAAGACCTACAACTGGCGAGCCGAACTTGTCCTCGGACACTCCCGGCACTAAGAGCCATACGCCCTTTCATTCTTGATTTATTTTGAATGCAACTACAAATCGAAGCCTCCTACACAAGTCAAGCCAATATTTTAAAACTAAAAACATCTGTCACACTAGTAACTTCAGAGAGACGAGTTATTGAGTTACGTAGATTGACAAAAGGAGCCCTTAAGAACCCTTTGGTGAAACATGCGTTTTGCAGTGAAATGCGTGTATTGTTTCGGCTTGTATGTCTTAATTTGATTTATGAACTAGTTCATCCACCCCTCATTGACGAGAAAAATCTTTCCATTTGTATTACTCCACTTTTCTCGTCCATTTATTCAGCTTGTTAAGAAGTGACGGAACGAAGGAATTTTCCGGCTGTTAGTTTAACGATAAGTTTAAAGGAAACAATGCCGTATAGAGTACCTCTATCCAAAGCCAATTTCAAAATATGTATAATGGTGCTATTTCATGCATTTTGCTCATATGAAAACCTATAATGAAAATAGAGGACTCATATTTCTTCCAGCCATATTTATGTTACAGTTCTAAAATTCCAAGAATGTTTGCCACGATAATTGGTTACGTGTTCATATCACGGATGTCTGCCCTTCCAGAGCTTCCTTTTAAACAACGTTAGATATCTTATTAGGGGTGTTGATGAAAGTAGAGTGAGTTGGCCGAACTAACACTGGAGGAGGCACATAAGGCTGACAGTGAAAGAAACATTCTGTGATGATTCCCAAATCTGCGTTAGAAGGCTTACTGAGCTGGTTGCGACAGTATTCAAGAAACTCGAAGATCCAAATGACTAAACACCAATTCTAGACGATAGGAAGACGGGTAAGTTGACCCTCACTCTTCTGTTCTCTTTCATGTAGATCCCGCTCAGTGTCGAGCAGAGTCATAAAATTCGTATCTGAGATTGTAGTCGACCTTACCTTAACAGAAATACAACGTTTCACCATACTTCACCCACTGTTTTCTCTTGATGCTGTATTTCCATTTGTATTACTCCACTTTTCTCGTTCATTTACTCAGCGAAACGTATGCTCGTGAAGTGGCGAAAACAGACAAACATACAAAGATAAAGTTGAAACGACATTCATCATTATTTGCCTCGTCTGACTAAAAAATCTAATATTCGTTCAGTATAGAAGCAGACATAAGGTAAATGTTATAGATATACATTAAATACGTCGGAATGTAACAAATATAATTTTCCCATTGTTAGCTCGTATGTGTCGAAATGAATGGCTTCTGTTCAAACTTGAGTTACTTTAAGGTTCCTGGGAGGTGGTTCGTATTCCTCTTGTACTTCAGTATGTATATACTCGTAAATCTCGTTACTATCAGATATGGATCCTTTTAAACTATTTCTGGCCCTAGTTAATCTCAGCTGGCCCAGCAGTGTAGGGGCACGTGTCTTCCTTTCGCCTGGATTCCTTGGGTTCGGATCCCGGACAGGTCAAGGATTTTACGTGAGTCTGAGGGCTGGTATGAGATCCACTCAGTATACGTGATTAAAATAGAAGAGCTATCTGACGGTGAGTTGGCAGCCCCGGTTTAGGAAGCCAAGAATAACGGCCGAGAGAATTCGTCGTGCTGCCCACACTGCACCTTATAATCTGCAGGCAATCCGGCTTAGCAACGGTCGCTTGGTAGGCATTGCACTTCGGGGCTGCTGCGCCACGGGGTCTGGTTTCGGATTTTAGTTAATGATATGATTAATAGAGTTGCCGGTACTGTAATATCACAGACATTAGACCTGTTCATAGAAGTTGTTGTTATCTTACAATTTAATATGAAACCTTAAAGAAATGAACACTTCCGCAACGTAAGAGAAATGACAACTTGCTATATGGAAATTACTCATATCTATAATAATGCACATAGCCTGAGAAAATATTTGAAGCACCATGAGTAAATGGTCAGTTGTCAATCTAACTTCGTACATGTACATACCATTAACGTGTATATAATTGATTAGAGTTGTAATTCTTTGTGACAGGTGGAACGGCCATCAGAGTGCCTTAGTTTAGTTCGTGTTTAGTGCGGTTACCAGGCCTGGTAGGGTTTACAAGGGGCGTGAAAAGCATCAGATTTTGAGTGATCACTTTGAGGGACACGGAGATACGCCTACTCGTGTGAGACTCGTGAATCTGACAGTTCGAAAGGAGCCACCACCATTTGGCTGGCTGCTCGAACCGTGCAATATTCAGATTTCTGGGCTTTCGGATGTAACAGTGGTCCAGTGTAGAACTGCATGAGTACGTGAGGGACGGCATACTCGTACTCATGCTTCCGGTCGACCAATTCTGACCACCGCAAGAAAGGATCGCACCAAGCACATCGTAACCCACTGACATCTGTGTTTGCCATCCGAGGACAAGTAATGGACTCCCTGCTATATTATGTGTCATTCTGTGCCATTGTTCGGAGTTTAGCAGCAGGTGGACTAGGGAATTAGCATCCCATGTGTAAGCTGCTGTTAACACCACAACATAAATGGCTGCGTTCAGAGTTGTGCCGTGACCGGGAAGCATGGACTGCTGATGCATAGCGTCGCATTTTGTTCAGCGATGAGTCGCCACCCGGCACTACCCAAGATGATCACCGCCTGCGTGTATGGTGGCGACCTTGGGGGAAGGTCCAATTCTTCCAAATGTTTGAAGAGGCCGAGTAATGTCACTTCTGGCGACATAGTGTGGGAAGACATCTGGTATGACTTCAGATCACGGAGGGTAATGGTTGAGGGAACTCGCGTGGCACAACGGTACTTCACGAACATCCTGCGTGCTCATGTATTACCCCTCAGGATACAATATCGTGGTGCCATTTTCCAACTGAAAAATGCCCGTCCACACATCGCACGTGTCTCTATGAACTGTCTGCTCGACGTTGAGGTACTCTCGTGGCCAGCAAGATTCCCAGACCTGTCCCCGATAGAACATGTGTGGGACCACCTCGGACGTCAACACAGTCTCCGTGCTAGTATCCGGGATATCAATGACCAGTTACAACAGTTGTTGGCCAGATTGCTTTAGGAGGGCGTACAAGTGCTTTATGACACCCATCCCAACCGAATCAGTGCATGCATCCAGGCCAGGAACGGCGCAACGTCATACTGATAACTGGGCACGTACTGCCAATTACTTGTAAATTTCACTGGATTTTATACACAGTAATCGCGGAAATGACATCGCATACCCTTTCAACACGTGGTTTCCTTTTGTATCCTCCTACCCTTCTGGGTTCTTCTGCTTATTTGTCAGTCAGTGCAAGTGTGGAAGCCAGGACTCTTCCCTTTGAACTGCTGAGTATCGTGCTTTGTAAGTGACTGCGCATTGAAAGCGTGAATTAAATTCAAAACAATCAACGTTCGAGTTATAAGAAACTTAAAATCCCAACACTGACTAGGATTCGAACCTGGAGCTCGCTTGGAAGTGCTATTCCAATACCTAACTCCGAAAATTCAAACATCTAACTCTGAGCAATGGAAACATTTCCCGGCTCAGTGTTTTGTACTTGGAGCTGACTTGGACTCAGAACTACAGAGCTTAAGTGTATAAGAGGAACAAACCCTCATTCAGACATTAAATCGATGACAAGATTTTCTTTCTAGTATCCGCACTAGCTGGATATTTGAAATGAAGTAACTCACAGACCTGCCAACAAGTGTGCATGCGGTGACAGATAGTTACTTCGCAAGTAGCCGCGTGTCTGCACTGTAGTCTCTCGTCCATCCATGGCTCTGCTGTTTCCTCACAACCGCGACATTTCAAATGTATTGTAACTCACAAAGTTGCTCCAAGAGTGCGTGCATAGCGCGGATAGTTTCTTCCCCAAGTCTCCCGCATGGCTATTATGTGCAGGTGCGAATGCGCGTGCACCTACCTCTCAGCTGTGCGCGGTTCCCCACTCCTCGTCAATCCCCCACCAGAACGGCGATGCAATAAAATGCGCTGCACAGCGGGAATCCAGTACGCCACCACCTTACACTCCACATCCCAGCCACTTTCTCCACCTCCACACACACCCTACCAAAAACTCAATACCCTACTCGGGACTAAAACCACCCCAAAATACCCAATAATCGAACATGGTGTAGCCCCAGCCAACACCGAGGTGAAACTGGAAATCTTCGCTCAGCATTTCTCTCACTGCTTTAATACCCACCTCGACTCCAACTTCGACAACACCGATACCCCACTACATCTTTCCTTAGCCTCCTCCCCCCACTCACCCCCTCAAATAACCATACCCTCTCCTGCAACCCCCTTGAGACCCCATAACACCCACCGAAATCTAATCAGTTCTGTCCAAATCCCGTAACACAGCCCCCGGACCCAATTAAACCCACTACCTCCACATCCGACATGCCCCGCTAACCCTCCCCTCCCTGCTGGCCGAGGTCTACGCCTTCATCCTTCGCACATGATTCTATCCCACTTTATGGAAACATACCATTATGCTCCTGTTCCCAAATCTGGTAAACCCGCTTCCGAACTCGATTCCTAACGTCCCATAACCCTGATCACAGTCCTTGCCAATATCCAGGATAAAATCCTGGTCCGCCGCCTCCACTCCTACCTTAAATCCAACCATCTCCTACGCCCCCGCCCTCACAATTCGGTTTCCGGTCCAAACATTCTACCGAAGACCAATTCCTCCGTCTCATCCAAACTACGTCCAATACTTTTCACCGCGCCCGTCCCACGCTCCTAATCACTTTCGAATGTGAACTAGCCTTCGACTCGGTCTGGCACGCCGGGCTCCTCTTTAAACTAAGGTCCTTCGCCTTCCCCATCTCTTACATCCGTCTGATATCCTCATACCTAACCAACCGCACTACACCGATATCCATAAACAACCAACTATCCCCACCCTTTCCTCTCACTCTAGGAGTTCCCCAGGGATCAACCCTCTCCCCGCTATTCTTTATCCTAATTGTAGCAGATATCCCTCAACCCCCTGCTCCCACCCAGCTCCTTCAGTTCTCAGATGACACAGCCATCCTCGCCCCCTATACTCAGCACAAGCCATCAACCGAACCTTCCAAACTTACCTTGACACCTTCCTCACCTGCTGCGACCGGTGGCACCTGAAACTAAACCCCGATAAGACCCAAGCCATCCTCTTCCGCCGCAACCGCGGTAAATTCATCACCACCCGCAATCCTGACCACTACAACCTTTATGTCCGGGACACATGCATCCGCACTCAACCTACACTAAAATATCTCGGCATCGTTTTTGATCAGTACTTTACCTTCCGTCCCTAATTACAATGCCTGAAATCCAAGACATCAAATCGTGCTCGAGAGGTGCGCCACCTGGCCGGCACACGGTGGGATCTCAAATCCTCCCTCCTCTTCCACACATACAGGTCCTTTGTCCGATCACCCATAAGCTATGGACTCAGCACTGGGCAGCCATAGCCAAACCAAACCCTAACCTCTATCGCTCCTCCTTTCCATAGAACGACGCACCGTACGCCATGCCCTCCGGCTCCCATTCCGCTATCTCACATGGAACCTCCATGACGTCTTTCCATTCTCAAAAATTGACTCCTATGTCCTCACCCAATTTCGGCGCGTCTATCGACGAGCCCTTGACCGGGATCATCCCACTCTAAACCACGTCCTCAATGGCCACCTCCCCATTCCCCACATTTCATCCACACACCTTACCATGTTTACCGATCTCTACCCCAACTTTAAGGCGATGCCTCCAAGAGAACTGTGACGGTGTCCACCACACTCAACCCCCACCCCACTCCCATTACCCCACCCGCACTCATAACACCCCAACCAGACAATAAATCATATCGTAAAGGCAAGTCAGCATCTCGGTTAGCACTCATCGACTCTTTCCCCACTCCATAACCGACCAGATGAAGATGTCGACTGTACACACTTTATGTATGTGAGAATAACTATCTAGCTGGATCATTTTTTAAATAATCCAATTAATATTTGTTTTTATATTTATTTCGTATGTTTTACTTTTTCTAGATCATTTACTGTAAAATTCCAACCATCTCACATGATTGTATATATACTGTATACATGTAATTATATCTATCTCGTTGTTGCAATATTGTAAATAGTCCAACTACAACATTTATCCTAGCATTTTATTGTAAAACCCCTATCATCCCATCTCAATGTATATACTGTATTCATGTAATTATAACTTTCTAGTTGGTATCACATTGTAAATATTCCCAATACAACACTGGTTCTGCTTATGGAATGTAAATTCCTATCCTTCCTTTTCATTGTACATACGGTATTAATGTAATTATAACTATCAAGTCAGTGTCATATTATAAACAGCCCCAATTCGACGTCTGTTCTACATATATGTGAAACTCTTTTCTCACATAATTGTATATACCATCACTTGAAGAATGCACCTGTTGCAAATTGTAATTTGTTAATAATAAATGAAAATTTGGAACATTCTGATATAATTGTAAAGGACCCAAAGCACACTGCCCGAGCAAAATTCCCCTCACCTCCTTCATCATGCCAAATCACCCTAGCCCATCTTCCTACTCCATCAAACCCCCCAAACCCGCCAAATCTCCTGACCAGAGAGAAGCCGCTACCTTCTAGGTGGACAGCCCCTCCACCTCAGGGAATGAAAACTTTTCATGATGCTTCTCAATATTACTCCCCTATGAATAAAGCATATGTATTACATCTTACACCATCACGCTAGTCCCATTAACTCAATGTGTGCAGCCGTTGCTTTTTTTCCAAACTCAACTCCAAGAGCCCTTTGTCATGGCTCAGCTTGTCTAGTTTCGTAAGCCTGGGATCAAATCTCAAACTTGAGTCTATAACTCCCTTGTAACGTTAAGCCTGGCGTCAAATGCTTGCATGTTAGGTTAACCTTTCACTCCTGTCCATAATCATCCTGTCCGTTAGCTTAAGCTGACATTATTGGGTATCAAACTTGGGTAACGTCCTTGTGAGGTCAAGCATAGGGTCTTTTAAAAGGCCTGTTACGTTAAGTTTGGATTCTTCGCCATATTAAATTTCTCAGTAGGGTCCAGCTTGCACCTTATGGCATCAAACCCTGCGTCTGTCAGGTTAACGCCCTTCAGCCAGGTGTCGAACCCGGGGTCTGTTAGGTTAAGCCTGAACACGCAGCCAGTGTAACATCATGTGAGATTAAGTGAGCACTCTCAGCCAACTGCCATACTTTTTTAAATCGCCCGCCAAATGAGGTCATGTGAAGTTAAGCATGCCCTATTAGTCAGCACATTCCGTGTGGAGGAAGCCTGTCCCAGGGGCGTGTGGATGTGGTGGTGGCTGAACTCTCCTAAGTAGCATACTGTCATGTTATCAGCGTTTAGATATTAAATATAGAGTTGGGTTTGGGGTAATATATTCCTTTCTTAATTCTGGTACCTACGGTTTTTCTCATGATTTTGCCTTTCGTTATTCTCTGATTGTTCGCTTAAATTTTTTGATGCAAATTTAGCGTTTTTTTAAGCATAAAAGCTTCAGGTTTGATCAGTGTTAAGTGCTAACAAAGGTTATGTTGCAGGACAGGCACATTTTGTGTTGTGATAAACATAATTTGTGTGTTGAAAAGCAGTTTCGATTATTTGAATACTTGAAACGACTGATTTATTTTACAATGCCATTTTCACAGATCTATTCTCGTAACTACTTAAATTCCTTTACTCATGGAATTTTATTCATATCATTGGTAAGTTCAGGTGAAGTGTTTTTGATACATGTCATAAATTTAGCTTTAATAATTAAGGATTCAGTTAATAGCCGATTTTCAAAAAATTAGTCTTAAACATAGAAGGTTTGTATCATCACTGTACTATTACTAAATAAATTATTCACTATCTCGACAGGACTGAAAGTAGTAAAACTGTCTATAAATTTCATGAAGGCACCCTCTGTGAGCAGCTTCACAATTTCACGACCAGTTTAACGATACTACCATCGTCTTACTGTAAACGATAGCTTCGTGTGATTAACCTTATTAATAGAAACATGTGGCAGTAAGTCATTTGTGGTTATAACATAGGAACGTAGTGTTTCAGTAACTAACGGTCAACTCGTTTTATTTTCGTATAATGTTACACTGTCGTCCTCAGTCTTCTTCTTCTTTCTTCTTTTTCTACCGCTTATCCCACACCTGTGGGGTCGCGGGTGCGAACTGTGTCGCACATGTGGATTTGGCCCTGTTTTACGGCCGGATGCCCTTCCTGACGCCAACCCTATATGAAGGGATGTAATCACTATTGCGTGTTTCTGTGGTGGTTGGTAGTGTAGTGTGTTGTGTGAATATGAAGAGGAAAGTGTTGGGACAAACACAAACGCCCAGTCCCCGGGCTAGAAGAATTAATCAGAGACGATTAAAATCCCCGACCCGGCCGGGAATCGAACCCGGGACCCTCTGAACCGAAGGCCAGTACGCTGACCGTTCAGCCAACGAGTCGGACACACTGTCGTCCTCAGTAATGCAGTTAATAAAGCAGGGTCGTTCCTAGCTGAGGACGGTGATAGTTTGAGAATGTTTCAACGTGATTACTCTGGGTCATCGTATTCCAGCATAAAATTGCGGAACTCATCCCTCTGTGAACAGCGGTTAAAACTAAGCATTATTCCAAATTTTGAAAGTAGTCCTACACTTAGCCTTCTTCAATCCTGAAATTATTGGCGTTTCACCCCATTGTAATAGCAGGCTTGTCAGATGGTTTGACATTTAATTGTAAGACATTGGCAGAATGTGTACAGTTGAAACACCACAGGATTATCCCAAAATAATTTTGCTTTTATTGTGTTGCCAACAGTGTACTAGCCGCCATAGTTTTGAAATGGCCCTAAAGTTCAATTCACGATCCCACTGCCACACTGGGGCGAAACGCTAATCATTTCACGGAAAGGTCTAGAGAGCTTGACTCCTTTAATATTCGCACAGGATGATATTAAATTACGGCCCCTTTGTTGGAACACTTGTTTAAAGCACTCACTTTGTTATCATTATTCATAAGTTTACTGCCTTCATATATTTTACTTCCGTAATAACCTTCGTCAGAAATATGACATGCTCCCTCGTCAATATTACGGACAAATGAGTTTGTATTAACGTAAGAGTGATGCGTCTGGGATCCATTTCATTATTTGCCAAGCATCAGGAGCAAATATTTAATTGTGAAGTAAATTTTCCTTAATTTTCAGCCAAGGATAATATAATTAACGTTTTAATCCATATAACAGTTAATTCCTTCATTAGCATGTATATTTTAACTATCCGTAACCATTCACCTTCTATAGGGGCTGCCTGGCCGAGGCGGTAAAGGCGTGCTGGGTTTGCCCGGAAAGACGTGGGTTCGAATCCCCTTCAGGAAGTCGTAAAATTTAAGAAACGAGCTTTCCATTTCCGGAGGTGCATATGGCCCTGAGGTTCACTGAGCCTACACCAAAAATGAGTACCAAGTTAATTCCCGGGGGCAAAGGCGGCCGGACGTAGAGCTAACCACTGTACCCACCACGTGGCGTGGTTAACAATGGTGGATATCTTTACCTTCCACTCCTCCAAGGGCCTTCATGGCCTGTACGGAGGTGATTTTGTCTTTGTTGTCTATGCACCTTTTATTTGATAATCGCTTCTGGCTGCTTAGCACTGAATAAAATACTTCTTTTTCTCTAGAAACGTAGAGTGATTTTTACTGAGGTATGGATGAAACACAAATTATAAATGTATTGCATATTGACAACGTTAAATGGGAATTTTATGGTGGTATATCAAGAGTTAAGTTGATATTGCATGGTAAATACCGAGATGCTAAGAAATCACAATTAATATGAATGTGCATATTGATATTGCTAACATTAAAATGTTATGTCACTATATCATGATAATCAGTGGATATTCTGTAAGCTTCCAGTAAATGTAGGCGTATCATTGAAATTGTGAATTGTCTTTTCTACAAAGTTTGTCAAGTATTTTGAATATTCTCCCTCTTCCAGATTTATATTAACCATTTCTAGATTTTAAATGGGTTCCTAGTACCTACACTAGTTAAACACTTTGAATTAGTATCATTTATCACTATTCCAAAATCAGTCATAAATACCTCTTTAGCGACAGGAAATAAGTTGTAAAAGCAGCTCCAGGAGACTAATAGATCGTAGAATTACGGATAGTCTTTGCAATAATGTGCCAACGGCCGTAGCCGTGTTGAAACACCAGATCCCGTGAGATCTCCGAAGTTAAGCAACATTGGGCGTGGTCAGGAGTTGGATGGGTTGCCACGCGCTGTTGGGGGGGGGGGGTAAGGGAATGGAGGAACGGAAAGGAACTGGCCACCCTACCGCACGTAAACTCCGGTTCAGGAACACCTCTGCGGAGGTTCGGACCTGCCTTCGGGCAGAATAACCCTTACCTTACCTTTGCAATAATGTGACCTGAAAATATCTTAGAACATGGAAATGAATAAACTTTGTACTACCTGTATTTCTCGTACAAGTAGAATTCCAAAAATCACGCTTATAACAATTTAACTATCACTTTCTCTGGCTTGAACAATTTCTGGACAGAAATTGAAATAATATAAAGGTACTGGAAGCCTAAAACTTACTCCAACATTTATGCACCAAAGAAAGAAATCCTGATTGAACCATGTAAATGAATGTCAAAAAGTAATTAGCATATTAAACATAGAATTATATCCCACAAAATGATTAAAGTATTTCGTTGAGATATTAGCGCATTGTTTCTGGTAAGATTTGTTCAGAATGATGATTTCACTTCCATCATTATACATTAGCAAGTCGACATTACCCCAATCATGAAGTACATTTCATTAATTCGTATTGTTTCCAAACCGCCTGCCATAGGATGTAATTTACATTGAGTTGTGTATTCATTATTAACATGAGTGAGATTGTCGTAACAAGTATGGTTATCTAGCACCTTGAGTGCCACGTGAGACCAACGTTGACTCACAGAGCTTAATGCCATTCGGGCCGCGTGAGTCCGCTGTGGACTCACGCGCACTCTCAAAGTCTCAGGCCCCGTGGTGCCATACTGTCATCACATTTGAGATGTAAACGTATGTTAAATGAAAATAGGTGGCCAGTACGTCACGAATCTATTCTTGGCCTATCCATTTGCGACTCCGATGTGGCACCACGTAGCCTGTACGTCACTGTAATATATCACCCACAATAAATAAATTATGACATTATTTATTGTTTTCTGATCGTGTCATGTGTACAAATAACAAAATATTGTACTGTATAGTGTACTCATTGTTCATTATCTCATACCAGGGTCTAGGCCTATAGACAAATTGAAAACATAGGACAAAAAAAATACATGAACTTTCTAGAAAAAATATTCGTAACATTGTCCCATTCGCAATCACATCACAAAATTGGTACACTTTTTGCATATGACTTCAAAGTACAACAAATGAGACTTTCTGAAGAAATATGATTCAAACTGTGTTTTACAATCACAATCACACTACAAATCTGTGTACTTTGAAGAAACAGTCCAAACAGAAGAAATTTTCACAGGTTGGTCATTTGAATTTAGACTGTAGAGTCTTCCTCATGGCATATGTCCTTCTTGATTTCTGATGGATCTCTTCATAACATTTATTGCATCTCTGTCTTCCCTGTCGGCCTACATCCTCCAGTCGGTGGGGTAATACCTGTTTCTTTGGTGCTTGTGGGGGAATGTGAAAATTTTTGATACCGGTACCTGTTAACTGTTCAACAATGTCCTCTTTGAACTGGGTAACAGATATACTCTCATTCCCAAGTTGATTGGAAATATAGATGGCATTTACTATACTTGTGCCGATCAATATCTCTATAGCTATTTTTTGTACCATTTTACTCCGTCTCGGGGAGTACTATAGCTCTTTTTATGATCTGATAAATCAATGTACGGTTTGTATTTGTTATACTCTATAACACTCCGTGGTTTTTGCTCTTCACCATCCCTCCTCTGAATAGTGACCAACTCACCAGTGTGTTTAGTTTTCAAAATTAAGACGTCTCTTTTATCGTGCCATTTCTGAACAACCACATCAGTGTTACTTTCCCGGGCTCTTGTCTTTCCTCTTGCTAAGTTCCTTTTAGTAACATCGGTTGGATTATACTTCCGATTAGATTTCAGTGTTCGAAAGATAAGAGTTTTATTCTTTAGTAATTCATGAGCTAATGAGACAGACGTATACCAGTGTGTCAGGAAGGTGAGAACTGTGCTAGGATACGTGGTGACACATTGGTCTCACGCGGCCTATACAGCTGGAAGGTAGTGTCAGTGGCCGCGTGAGACCAATGTGTCACCACAATTTCAACACAATTTTATGACTACAATTTTGGCCCAAGGTGACTAAAAGGTACATTTCTGTCATAAGGTGCACCATTTTATACTCTATAGTAAAAAAAGAAAGAATGGCCTGGATGGAAAAATTTCTTTTTACTGCATACGTGGCACTTAAGGTGCTAGAGTAGGATACTTGTTTAATAATTCAGAGCTTTTTTTTTTTTTTTGCAGGTGTCAATTCACCGCCATTTTGTATATCTCGTAACATCTAAATTGATAGAAACGTGTTTTACACAGTATTGCATAATTTGTGGCACGAAAATACTGTACAGCAGATGTGCACAGATCAGTAAATTTTCCAAGCGATCACTTTCCCTCTTCACGTGAACACCGAGTTATAAGGGTTGAACTTCTACGCAAGAAGTAGGTGTGCGGAATTATGCATGGTATGTTTATCTGGATAGGCTACTTGGAGCAGTGACGTTTAAAACCCTTCTTAAGCCGTGCGTTCATTCTGTGCTCCCTTAGGCAACCTCTACGAAGGCTTGACATTTCTGAAGTGTGATATATTCTACTAAGGAAGTTATAATAAATAGACATAATATCGCCACGTAAGCACAGACTATGGAAAAATGAATTTTGATTACTGCCTTAAACATTATGCTGGACTCATTCAACCAAATATTAGGTACATACTCTACTCGTAGGAAATCGTTAAATTATCCGGGCTTAAGAGAGGCATAGTACTTTAGCATACTACAATGTTTGCAGCAAGGTAAATCTGCCTGTATATTTAAGTCAGAACTTGAATCATACAAGATCACTTTCGAAGCGATAGCCTAGATTATTCCTTTAGTGCAGAGTTACGAGACCAAATTCTTGTTGCCTATAGTGCCTACGTGGTACTAATCACAGCGAGCATACGGTATTTTGCAGATATTCAGATTTCGAATCTAGTAACGAGCTATCAATCCTATTTTTATATTATACTCGTAAAGACAGTCGTAATTATGGTTTAACTTCCTTAAGTCTCAAAAGTTATGTTTAACCTTTAACAAAAGGCATAATAAAGGAATAATAACATGCGTCTTTCGCATGGCAAACGGTTACAACGAATGAAGCGTTCTGAACTTAATGTTATGACACACCCATCCAGCCAAGCAACTGCACACGATTGATTAAAAAACGACCAATAGCGGTCTGGACTGCATACGCACGGCACATGAAGTAGCATATTGTAATCTTTGCAGCAAAGTGCGAACACCAACTCTACGCTTAGCGCAAAAGCAATCATTATATATTAACGGGATGATTATGTGAATATGGTACAACTTGATGGGGAAGCAAGACATAATATCCGCGAGACGTTTTTAGTGACACTTACTTTTACGGGGTTAGGACTAACAAGCGAAGTATAATGGTTCCTGTAATACTGCCAACTGAATGGAAATTAAATCTTAATTGAATAGATAGTACGATCGATCTATATGAATTGTCTAAATCGTCGTTTCCGTGGAGGAGTTGTAGGTTGTTCCTCTCATGTACTTCGATTTTCCTCACTCATGTTCAAGCTTAACCTATATTTTGACTTTGCTGTGTAAATAACAACAGTATTTAAATTGTTGCAATTATACCGCCAGATGTCTCACGGCGTTGCATAATCAATTAATGTTTTTTGTGTTGGAGGTTGCCGATACGAATCTTGAAGTTAACTGAGGTCTACCGATTAAGCACTAGGAAGCCGAAGTATCATTAAAAGTTTCGCGGATAGTACATGGGAAGCCAGACGCTTGTGGCAAGAGCGATTTCCTGGATGAAGGCTGAAAATTGCAGATATATTTCCAAGTGTTGAAAGATGGTTGCGTACATCGGGGTCATTTTATACATTACCGGTACACCCCCATTCGGGATGTTCCTGCGGCTTCTGAAAAGTAACGAGGAAGGTGTTTAAATTCCAATTGCATACAACCCGCATACAAGCTTAAGGTCCATTGAAAATGAACTGAACATCAGTCATGTACGTGTACTGCGCATATTGCACCACCATAAATTCCACCCCTATTATCAACAACTTCACCAGGAACTTCACGGAGATAACTTTAAAAACGGATAGAATTTTCGCAATGGATACTGCAAAGTATAGAAGCGAATGCGGATTTCTTAACTGACATGCTCTGTAATGACCAATCTTAATTTCACAACAACGGAACTGTTAATCATTATTACTTACATTACTGGAGCATGACAGTTGATGATGCAGCTATTGTTGATCCAAACTTCCCTCGGATTGAGTACTAAATATAAATAAGTACATACATAGGCTATATACACACATTTTCACACAATGAGAAATGTGTTTTCATTAAATAATTCATTCATTCATTCATTCATTCATTCATTCATTCATTTGTTCATTCATAAAGGTCTTCTTTGCACAGTGTTAATCCATCTATAAATCTTGATATTCCATCGAACGATACATTATTTGTGTGTATTTAAATTTATGATATATTTATTTTTCGTACTACTAAGTACTCATAATCGTATTGGCTCTATAAATAATTGACTTTAAATACTACCATATCGATGGCTTTCTTTTCAAACCTCGTATGTCCAAATGTTCTTCCTACCCATTATATTCCTTAAGACTGGTCACGCCTCCCGGTTATATATATATTTGCAGTCCATCAGAATAATTTTCGCTGTGTTCATTTTCCTTTGCAAAAGTCTAAAGGAAAATGGACCTTACCGTACCGTATTGTAGGGATGTTGATTGCGTGGCAAATGTACACACTCCTACAGTATAATGTATTTAAGGTTCATTTTCCTTTACAAGTTGGCAGAGGAAAATGACCATAACGAAAATTACACTTTTGGACTGCATATAAATATGAGACTGAGAGGCGTGACCAGTCTTAAGGAATATAATGGATAGGAAGAGTATTCGGATTTACGAGGTTTTTAAAGAAAGCCATCGATATATATTAGAAGTTTCATCATCAGTGTAGATCATTCGATCTGAACTATTAATGAATATTTTCTTTGAAATTAACGTTCGGAGTAAGGTATTCGTAAAATTCCTCTGAACTGTCGTATATTGTTCTAGACGGTTGGTTTAAGTTTTAATTAGTGCATGATGTCCCGTGGCGTGTTCATGAGGCACCATCCGTTAATTTTCTTGCTTGCGTGATGTAGGCTGAATATTCCCTCGCGCATGAAAGCGTTTCAAGCACGCTAATACATTATCATTTATAACCTAGTGAAATAAAATTAAAATTTGATATTCAATGTTCTATCGTACGGTGTTCACTACTGATTTAATAATGCGGTCATGCATGTCTTAATAGGTTAATGCATTATCCAGATATAATTTAGTATTCTTCCTATCATATACCAATTAGAATTATTTAAAATGTTGTTATACAATATTAGATTAAATTAGGTAGCAAAGTTATAATCTAAAGCGCATAATAATCAATTATAATCTTTCTTATGATATCGATCATCGCCAGTTTAGAAGCGGTGTGGATCTATAGAGTGAAGGTTCCCAGTCCCTTGATTGTTTAATAGAGTAGATATTCATATTTCGAATAAATACGAATCGTTTGGCTGAAGTGAATCAAGAATTTCTCGTATATTTCAAAGAAATTGGAATTTAATTTAGGTGCAGAGTGAAGAAATACTTGTTGATGGGAGATTGTAGTCCTTGTAACTACAATGTTAAAATAGCGTTATTCAAGAACTCGTATATAAGGGCAAAATTGAAACTTTATGGATATCTATTCTTTCTTTGCTTTGTTACATTGGATCGAAAATGCAAATGAATGTATTATAAATTATTTTAATTTTTGTGAATATTTTTCTATGTTGGTTAATAAAATACAGCTTAGACACTTTTATGTTATACATACGAGCAGTAGATGCACTGGGCAGCGATCCCAGCAACTCGGAACTCACCCCACGACGTCGATCGCCTTGATTTTGCGACGCTCACGCTAAGATTCTTCACGCTCGACATTAGTGAATTTGAACTTTTTGGAATTCTTGAAAGCTACTCCATTCTCCCGAATATATTTTGGGTCATTATTAACTTACGTTTTGTCCATACGTCGCGACATTTTCAGACAGAAACTTTTCGCACATTTCTCACCACGATTTTTAAAAATGTTCTCTATTTTCATTATTTCTCCCTATACATTTATAACCTACACTAACTGTTAGCCGCACAGAAAGTTGATTTTCTAACCTCAACATGGAAGCACAATTGCATAGCCTGATGACATCATACCGGGGTCAGACTCGTGTTGGGTGATACGTTTTAGTTCCTAACTGCTACAGCCGTCGCGCTGCTAGTACCTTCCGGCGAAGTCTTATCGATACTCTCAGTGTAGCGGTATCTGTTCAGGAAGTTCTACGTGTCACGCTATTCGACCTTGACTCGCACTTGCCGTCATTTGGTGAACTTTCTTCACCACGCGCCCGGAAATGTAAGTAAAATTCTACCTTAGATGTTCTCCGAGTTTCATTATTTTAAAATGTAGGGCAAAGTTGTGAAGGATGAAGACATACAAACGCTGTCAGAGGAATTATCTGATGAGGAGGAAGGATCTGAGGGAGCTGAAGTTTGTGATTTTTCTGATGGTGAAGATGAAGTGGTATATTATTCAGACATTGATCATGACAGTGAGAGTGAGCAAGAAGGTGATACAGGCGTAGTTGATAGCTACGAACACGACGAACTAGAGAGTGATTTTTCTTTGGGAAATACGAAATAATGTGGTGCACCACAAACTTTTCAAGGGCTACCGCTAGGATTGAAGAATCCTTCGTTTCAACTAATGAATAAGTAGTTGGTTGAGCGAGCTAAGTTAGGAACACTGCCTCCGGATATCCGAGCAGTGTTATCCCCATACCATCAGGAAGAAACATCAAAAGAAATAAAAGTGCCATCCAAGAGAGACCAATGCATTCACTGAGAGTGGAAACAAAATCAAGTCCCCGCAATGAAGTGTAATCAGTGTAATAACTTTGTGTGTAAAGCACACTCTAAAAGATGCATTAGATGTGTAAGGTGTGAGAATAATGATTATGATTAATGAAGATTGTTAGAAGTGTTTCATTTTAAGTTCAAGTTCAAGTTAAGTTTCAATTTTATTTTCAGTCTTCAACCCATGAACATTTTAACCATTTTTTATTATATGTAACTTATGTACTGTAACTTGTAATTTGTGTTGTAATTATTATATCTAAGGATTATAAAGCACATAAGGAGTAACAATATCAGTCGTGTAAGAGTTAGTACTTCTTAACCAGTTGCTAAGACTAAGAAAAATGAATGGTGAACGAAATTCACAACGCGCCCGGCAATGTAACATTTATAGGCGCGCCCGCTTTAGGGTTAATGGAAGTAACAGCACATGACAGGCACTCGTTGAGCAGACACAGAACCAAACCAGCGTGCAACATTGTCGAGGGATGAGATGGCCAACTAGTTCCAGCAAGCACATAAGTGTAAAATCGAACAACTGTGACACTCCATTTACGTAACTAACAGTTGTTAATTGCTTGTGTGCCGCCAGCTTACGATCACTTGTCCCTTGCAGCAGATATCCCATTAACCGCACAACGGTTGGATAAAAGCGCTGGAAGTAGAAAAATATTGAAGATATACGAATAGAGGATTACTACTGTTGCTATTTGCTTTAGTCGCACCGACACAGATAGGTCTTACGGCGACGATGGGAGAGGAAAGGCCTGGGAATGGGGAGGAAACGGCCGTGGCATTAATTAAGGTACAGCCCAAGCATTTTCCTGGTGTGAAAATGGGAAACCATGAAAACTATCTTCAGGGTTGTCGGCAATGGGATTCGAACCCACTCACGGCCAACTCGCCCGGTAATAGAGGATTACGGATGATTGCACTTTCTAGGTCCAATGGGATAACAGTTTGAAGTGAGGCCAATCATCCTTTTACTTCTACCCTTAAGACATTATTCAAGCTATCAAGAGTAAGGTAAACATGTATGTTCATTATATGCATGATGTATTTTTTATTTGGCAAACTAAAGGCTATGGACAGAAGTAGCCCTAGGATTCAGTATACTCTCGTGTAATAATTTTATATTACTTATTAGTGTACTTTCTAAAAATAAGATACATTAATTCTGTATACTGTAGGTCAGTGATATTTCGCTTGTTAGTGAGCATTGATGGTTGTGGTGGTGATTATTGTTTTAAGATGAATTGCAACTGAGCAACCAACCTTAAAACTAATCAGAATGAAAATATAAGATTCCCGACACCTCGTAGAACGAAGGTGTGCGTGAATGAAAGGCACTTATATCGTGATATAGAAATTGACATGGACTCTTAAGGACAATAGATATAATGCCTTCTGTCAGCCTCGTAGGTAGGGCGTTGTTGATAATAGCAGCGAAAATTCTCGAATGAATTTTGAGTAATGCCAGTATGCAGATATGGAAGCCTAATGTACGTACTTCATAGGTTTTATTTCTCCTTGAACTACGGTATCGATGGGTCTAATTACCCACCTTTCAACATTGATGGCTCCCGTTTCATCACTGGCCTGTTTAAGATAGATCCTGTTATTAGCTTACAACTTGAAATAACCTTTGCAACTATATAGGGAATATTTTCGAAATTGAAGAAAATTGTTTGTACCTAAGAAAATTTGTATGAACTAGTTTTTAAGTCCCTTTAGAAGAAATGTGTAGTTCCTTGTTGACCCTCGGATATATTATACGGCACGTTAATTAGAAGAAAGCGGTAATTCCACAACGTGGCCACGATCAAAAATTAAACCAGGAATGAACCTTCTCATTAACCACAAGTAAACTCTAGCTGGCGAGGCGACAAAGGTGATTCAGTGGCTTAGCCCGGCTGTCGTCAACGAGGTCACTCTCCGCCCAGGAACGCATACCATGTTAATTTGATGCATTAGGGGCAATAGGGCGGTGATAATTGTTTCACATATAACCCCAGAAAGCCCGGAGTAATGTTTACAGTCTGGTACGAGGTGAGTGAACACCTGAAACACACACACACACAAAAATATGTTCATTTCTTAAATCTTGCTGTCTGGAAAAGAGAAAACAATAATTACAGATAATATCAAGGGTTTTAGTGTTATTGTGGTATGGGCATTGTATTGCGGTATAATTCCGAGAACTCACATAATGAGGAACACATGAAGGTTATCATAGGACACCAAGAAGGATCCGGCATTGGCTCTATTTACTTAAAGCAGATTTCTTATTTCACATTTCCTCTCCAATTTCCCTGGATTAACACTTTTTTTCTCTTTTAATTGTTTTTACGTCGCACCGACATAGACACATAGACAGGTCGTATGGCGACGATGGGAGAGGAAAGGGACAGGAGTGGAAATGAAGCAGCCGTAGCCTTAACTAAAGTACATCTCAGGTATTTACCTTGTGTGAAAATGGGAAACCACGGAAAACGATCTTAAGGGCTGCCTGCAGTGGGGTAATAAACCACTATCTCCCAAATGCAAGATCAAAGCTGCGAGCCCCTACACACAGTCAACTCTCTCGGTGGGGTTAGCACTTGTATTCCAACCCGTATGTATTTGGTTATTTTATATCATGTCAGAAGCATTCATAAGTTTTAAATTAAATATGAGGAAAGAACATAAATATAGTATAAATAGTTCAGTGACGAAGAGCCACGTTAAGCTATGTGAGTCGAAATCCTTGCGACATCAAGTGCATTTGGCCTCGCTTTAACCGGGTATTTTGTTGAGCAACTGCTCTTCTCCACATACACACAAGGTACTGTCCACTTCGAAACCCCATTTCTTTTGGTTGACCCTGCACCCCATAAAACCAGAGCGCAGTCTATTCAGCGCTCTCCAATTCACCAAATTTGTAACATGGCCAGAAGGGAGTTCCTCTTTTGGGGTCATCCATTGACTGATACTCGTATGTTGACTCCTGGCGCATCATTCTTGAATTCTTGCTTGCTGCGCTGTTCCTGTAAGTGTTTCGGTTACTATAAAGAAGTTCCTAGACTTAAAACGCTGGCGTGGTGGCTCGTATCCAAACAAAGGGTGGGCTTCAGATGTCAACGTCTTTCTCTTTTCCTTCTTGACTGCCACTTCACGGCGGATATCGGGAGGTGCTAGCCAAAGGTATAGGTCTCAAACATCCAGTAATAATACGGCAGTTCTCGTTGAGTGCTACATCAACTGCTTTGGCATGGCAAGATTTGTAGGTACCACACAGGGCATGCGTATTCAGCTGCGGAATGGCAGAGCGAAAGGGCACATGTCCTTCACTGTGTCTGGTTGTGTTACCCAAGATATTCCAGTTAGCTTCCGCACAATATTGTTTTTAGCAGCCGCTTTCGGCTTGATGTTCAAACAATGTTTTCTATTTGTTAAGGCACGATCCAGAGTGACTCCGAGGTACTTCCGGCTAGAACAGTGTTGTAATGCCATGCCTTGCCAAGTGACCTTCAGAATTCGGGAAGTTTCTCTGTTGTTTAGATGGAAAACACAGGTTTGCGTCTTAGTTGGGTTTGGTGTTCTTTGATTCTTCTTTTAATAGCCAGCGACAGTGTCTAGAGCTTTGGACAATGTTTGTTCAATCGCCTCAAAGTTATTCCCCTGAGAAGTGATGAAACAATCATCAGCATAGATGAAACTATTCGTCCCGGCGCGAAAAGGCTGATCATTGGTGTCAATATTGAAAAGCATTGGTGCCAACACGCTTCCCTGAGGTTTCCAAATGAGCACAGGTGAAGATTCCGAACAAGATATAAATGACTCACTGAATTTATAAATTGGGATATATATATAAAAGCAAAGGTTTTGAATAAGGAAATGCCATCCAGTGAGCACTGAGCAAACCACAAACTGGGGCTAGTAGGCCCAATATACTTCCCCTTAAAACAAACAATCAGTATTACGAAATCAATCATCAGTCTTTGGTCATTAATGAGTTTTGCCGTCATTATCAGTCATTTGTGTTCTATATATTTCGTCTATTAATATGAAACGAGTGGATTTGTCTAGTGATTTTTTGAACTTGCTTCTTATTAGGTTTTCGAATATGAATAGCTGCTGATAACTCGCAGTCTCCAGTTATCCAAGACGGAATGGTGCTGTCATTAATGGCGTTATAATACCAAGTTGGTGTTCAATCAATTTATCATCATGGATCTGCATTTAGGGCTCTCCCCCAAGTGCCAGATTCCCTACCAACTGTCTACCTAGTCCTTTCTTGAATGATTTCTACAAACTTGGAAGTATATAGAACGTTTACTTTGTTAAATTATTCAAATCCCTATACCTATAAATGAATATTTGCCCCGATTTGTTCTCTTGCATTTCTACTTTATATTCACATTATATTTTCCACTTTAAAACCTCCACTCAAGCTAATTCGTCTACTAATGTCATGCTACGCTGACAGGTCGGAATATTCTACTTAATCGAGCTGCTGCACTTCAGAGAGAGAGAGAGAAACCTCAAAGGCTAACGGAAGAAACCCTGACAGAAAATCTAGCAGGCCGAGTGCTATGAGGGCGGCTACCCGACCCACAAAGCTTTAGAACTAGGGCTGATAACCCAAGTGTCTTATATGCTATTATAAAAAAAACAATATAGGGGAAACTGGACTGATTAAACTGTATGCAATCTTACTAAAACCCCTAAATAACTAGACGAAGAGAGCTGTGAACTTTATTTACAATCTCGTTAATGTGATCTTTTCTAGGTACTTAAGTGAGCCTCTTGAGCCAATTTCAACCCTAACACACAATGACTAAAAGTGAGAAGATTTTCCCTCTTAATAACATGACATTCCATCCCGTTTACAATACTGTCGAGATTTTTTGCAGTCGATACTGTACTATACAGTATATCATCATCCGAAATGGACCTTAACTGAGATTCCAATTCCTTGTTTATGTATTTATTATTTTTTACAATTTGCTCTACGACGAACCGAGACAGATAGGTCTTACGGCGACGATGTGATATGAAATTGTAGGAATTGGGAAGGAAGCTTCCATGGCATTAATGAAGGTGCAGTCACATACTTTTACTGGTGTGTAAATGGAAAACCACGGAAAACCATCTTCAGGACTGCCGACTATGGGGTTCGAACCTACTATCTCCCGAATATAAGCTCATAGCTGCGCCACCCTAACCGCACCGCCAGCTCGCTCGCTGTTCCAATGCTCTCACCGTATATATAATCTGTAAATACATATAAGAAAACTTAGAGGTTTAACCACACTGCCTTGCTTAAACCCACTCTTTACAGGATCAAGTAATACCACCTATTCTGAATACCTGAGTTATATTTTCCAGAAATTTCGCCACCCATTAACGCACCAATTTTGGTAGCTAAACAGCCCAAATTTTCGTCAGAAGTCTCTAATGATCTGCCCTAGATAGGACAATAGTGATAAGGTCCATTCGACCTCTTGAATCTATAATAATATCTGCAATTTCTTGCTTGTACCCCTCAGTGGAATAAACTATTCTAAACCCGAACTGCCTTATACCAAGATGTTTAGTGATTTCACATTTTCCTATAGGCCTATACCTTTCTGAGTGGTCGCGCATGTTAACAGGCTAAGGCATTCGAAAGACGAGGGGGATCGAAACTCACCGTCGGCTGGTCTGAAAATGGTTTTCTGTAGCTTCCAATGTCCACTTCCAGGAAAATGCCGGGGAAGTTCCATTTCTTTTGCGTACCTACACATCTAATTTCTATCACCACCATTCATGTTATCATCAATAACTCCTGAAGCGGAGTTGGCATCAGGAACGACATCCATTCTAAAATGTAAATTTTTTAATTAAGTAGCAATAGTTATAAGTACTGTGAGTTTGAAAACAAGGAAGGCATGCCATAGAACAGTAGTTGGTTTGTTATGAATCTATACTAAAATAAATATGACGACATTACATGAACAAGTTTTGGGAATGAGGAATGAGATAAGTGTACACTAGATCCGAATATTTTGACAAGAATACTTTGCTGTAGTACACTGAAATTTAGTAAATACATCTTAAGCCTACATATATTGTTTAGTTAACTGAAAGTGAAAAAATAAAAATAAAACTGCCAGGACAACAAATCTTGAAGTTTTACGAGGTTGTCGAAATCGTAATCATCACCTCGGGACTTACAGTTTTACGTGTAATTCGTACATCAGAAACGTGACTTTAATATAAAAAACTCCATGTACACTTTCTTGGGTACTCGAACCACGGTCACTTAGGTGGGAAGCTAGGGACAGTATTATATGCCTGTCGTGTCTCCAAAACGCGTTTCATACCGATCATTGTACCAATTACTAACGTTATTCGTACCGGGCGAGTGGACCGTGCGGTTAAGTGCGCGCGGCTGTGAGCTTGCATCCGGGAGATAGTGGGTTCGAATTCCACTGTCGGCAGCCCTGAAGATGGTTTTCCGTGGTTTCCCATTTTCATACCAGGCAAATGCTGGAGCTGTACCTTAATTAAGGCCATGGATGCTTCCTTCACATTCCTAGGCCTTTCCTATCCCATCGTCGCCATAAGACCTATCTGTGTCGGTGCGACGTAAGGCGACTAGCGAAAAGAACATTATTCGTATGTCACAAATCCATATTAACAAACATTCTATCGGCTAAGAGAGAGTGAAAGACCTTCGTTTCACAAAATAAATTACTGCTGAAAGGTTCGATATTTTGATTCAACATCCTGGACAAGTATTTATAGATGTTGCACTAATCATTTTATGGTGGCAAAGTGCGCACTTGCTGGTATTGTGTGTGTCACTTCATCCTGGATGAACAATTACTCAATTCGAAAGAAATGGCGGTTATAGCGTTGGGTGTACCCAGGGCCATAGTTATGGGGTTTTGGAACACGTACACTGAGTGCTCATGCAACGGAAAGTAACGGAAAATGTTGACACTACAACGGTGGCCGATGTGGCGAAATCAGTCTAACCCTGATTAACGAGTTCAAGTTGGTGTGCGTCTATTATTGTATTCCTGCCTTGCCCATTACTGTCTTGGTATTCAGTTGCTGGTTTTCAGTTTCCTAGTTATAGCTAATCTAGCCCAGTGTTGTCAGGCTACTCTGTATTTTGATTTTCATATAGTTCTCTTGTTCAGCATTCAGATTATTTTCCTTACTGAATTTCACATTTAATTAGTCTACTTACGAATTTATAAAAGGAACAGAAAAGTAAAAGAATCTGTCAGGCGGAGAAAAGGAAGAAACAAAGAGAGGAGAATTCGTCATCATGAGTCCAGAACGCACATAAAGTTCTACAAAAAAACGTTCAAAGGAAATAATATTATATCGATGGCTTTCTTTTAAAACCTCGTATGTCCAAATGTTTTTCCTACCCATTACATTCCTTAAGACTGGTCACGCCTCCCGGTCATATATTTGTATGCAGTCCATCAGAATAATTTTCGCTGCGTTCATTTTCCTTTGCTAATGTCTAAGGGAAAATGGACCTTACCGTACCGTATTGTAGGGATGTTGATTGCATGGCAAATTTACACACTCCTACAGTATAATGTATTTAAGGTTCATTTTCCTTTATAAATTGGAAGAGGAAAATGACCATAACGAAAATTATTCTTTTGGACTGCATATAAATATGAGACTGAGAGGCGTGACCAGTCTTCAGGAATATAATGGATAGAAAGAGCATTCGGACTTACGAGGTTTTTAAAGAAAGCCATCGATATCTTGGCTTCGTCTTCCTAATATACTATTAGAATATGTGGAAATCTTATTTTCCTTTTAGATAAATGTAAAATAAATAGGATCATGCTGCCTCTTTCCCGGCGGAGCGTTTTGATTCTCTCAATTTATCGGTACAAATATTAGTTATATTTTCCTAAAATCCACATTTTCCCACTAAAATACTTACATATATATTCCCGAGTTTCACTCAAATATTACAAGAGTTTTACTATTGGACTTAGATTTCATTTAGTGGTATTTCTGTAGGATATTGTAATCACATTAATTACTAACCCGAGAGGTCGAAATGGAGCTGGGTGGACCGGAAGGGCACTCCATTTCGTGAGGTCCTGAAGCCTTTCTACGTGAAGGTACTGAGTAGTATGATCGAATAATACTGTCTGCCATCCTAAGAAATAGCACAAACTCCGACGTAATATAGAGTTAAAAAGAACAACAATGATTTCTCTTTGTGACTCTGACAATTGTTTGTATATTTCGATCCGAGATTCTTGTGACTTTTAAGACTGCGAAACTGTCGTGACATAAAAATTGCATGTTATGTTGAATTTAGCACGTCAGTTTTACAGATTCCTAATCATACATTCTGTCTCGTTGACAATTAGATAAGAAAATTCGCATGTTAAAAATGACAGCAGAACGATGGCCTAATACAGTAATGTATTCACTGACTACACACACAAACGAAAACGAAGTAACCGGCCAATACCCAGAAAACGTTGGAGAAGACTTGTCTGATTTGTTACAAGAAGATTTATTCCGTGTTTCTTTACTGCATTTACTCAACAAAATTATAAGTGAGCTGAAAACCAGGTTTGAGGCAGTAAAGCACATCAATAAAGAATTCCGATTTCAAGGGGAGTTCAGACAAAACAAATGGGGCCGATGACCTAGATGTTAGGCCCCTTTAAACGTGATCCTGATTTATGCTAAAGCTCTCGACAAAGTTGTATCGTAACAAACTACGGGTTCTATAAAGGACTGAAGAATGGGATAAATGATGTATCTAAGCTAGAGTAAGATTAATGGTGCTTTGTACTGTATTCCTTGTCATATTTACCTCGAGAGGTATTTGTTATTTGGAAAAGACTAACTAGTGCTTGAAATTCCTTTGAATCGATAGCTTTACTTTTTATCATGAGAGACTCCGGAGACGTCTCTAGTTTGGAATTATCAGAGAAATGCGATTTCAGGAGATCAGTTTTGCACTGTATTGTTGCGATTATGTTCTAGGCGAAACGAGGTAGATCCTTTCGTTGAACAAGGGTAAATGCAATGGCGTATGGGTTTCAGTGTCAGGGGTGTCCGAGGACAAGTTCGGCTCTCCAGATGCGGGGCTTTTCATTTGACACCCGAAGGTGACCTGCGTGTCATGATGAGGATGAAATGTAAAAGAAGACAACACATACACCTAGCCCCCGCGCCAGCGAATTTAACCAATTATGGTTAAGATTCCCGACCCTGCCGGAAATCGAACCCGGGACCCCTGCGACCAAAGGCCAGCATGCTTACCATTTAGCTATGGAGCCACAAGGGTGAAGGGTGATTTTACATATCCAGGTAGAGGTAATTTTCTCAACACTATATATAGTTAGTATCACACTAGAAAGCTGCTTCTTCAACATATTGAGCGTTACAAATTGGGACAAGTTCATTATCTTCCTTCAAAATTTCAGGATGGGCTCGAAATAACTGCCGACGGAATGAGAGAAGATATCGTTAATGACATTGAAAAGCAAACATTTTCTAATGCTTGACTTTAGGTCGAACGTAAGTCATAAAGAACAAATTGCCGAAGAAATTCGCTATGTTAAAACAAGTGAAGATGGGACTGGGACTTTAGAAAGTCTTAATGATGAAGCTGGTGAAGGCCTCTTTCTGGAGGTAAATGAAGAGGTGAATCGAAATGGTTTAGATACCCAAAAGTACAGTGGTCAATCCAATGACAATTGAGCTAACATATCGGGAAAATAAAAGCTATGTTCAATCGAGAATAATCCAAGGCAACAGGCTGGTATATGCAGTGTGCAGCTTTTTCATTAAATTTAGTAGGGAAATATACAAGTGACACTTGTTTAGAAGCACAAAACTACGTTGGAGCTATGCACATTCTTTACTTCCAGTTTTATGCTTCAGTTTCAAAATGGGGAATATTGAAGAAACTTATAACTGACATTAGGCAAAGCTAGATGGTCTGGTCACGTATATAAGGGAACAGTGCAGTCATAAATATTCAGGGTGTAATGGTGCTTCTGGTAACAATGGCAGAACTTACTATTTCTTAAGCATTAGCGGAGTCCAGAACGATGACCTAATACAATGATGTATTCACTGACTACACCGAGGAAAGAAAACGAAGAAACCGGCCAATGTCCAGGAAACCTTGAAGACTTGTCTGATTTGTTACAAGAAGATTTATTCCTTATTTCCTTACTGCAATTACTCAACAAAATTATAAGTTATCTGAACACCAAGTTTCAGGCTGTAAAGCACATCAACGAAGGATTCCGATTTTCAAGTGGAGTTAAGATAATAAATGGGGACTGATGACCTAGATGTTAGATCCCTTTAAACAGCAAGCGTCACCATCAAAAACAAATGGGCATTAACGAATTAAAGGGTAGAGAAAAACCACTTGCGAGCACTTACACGGATGATATAATCGAAGAAGGTATTCTGAGCGAAACTGAAAGCTTCAATTACCACGCCTTGGAAACAGAGCAAGAACTGAATGCTGCCTCAGCAACCTCGATGTTGAGGCTCATTTAGAGAAAAAAGCTTGATAAGAGGTATCCGAAAATAACAGAAACTTGGAAATACTCGTATTTCTAACGCTGACAGTTTCCTCTGCTTCAGGAGTAAAAGTTTCAGCAAGTTCAAATTGTCAGAAAACTATTTATGAAGAACGATGACATAGCAGAAGCTCACAGACGTCAGAAACGAAGAGCATCTTCACTCTCTTGCGATGATATCATCAATAGATTTGCAGCCATAAAATAATCACAGAGCAAAGTTTTAAGTTCATCTGGCTATGCTTTGGATGGTCTTTTTCTAATCTTAATTATAAAACAGGACACAGATAAATCTTATGGCGTCTATCGGATAGGAAAGGCCTAGGAGTTGGAAGGAAGCGGCCGTGGCCTTAATTAAGGTACAGCTCGAGAATTTGCATTGTGCGAAAATGGGAAACCACGGAAAACCATCTTCAGGGCTACCGACAGTGGGATTCGAACCCGCTATCTCCCGGTTGCAAGCTCACAGCCACTCTCCTCTAACCGCACGACCAACTCGCCCGGTGACATATATTTTTTTCAATATGTGTTCTATGTGGATACATTACTGTGTGAAAATTGTTATTTAAGATGCCTTTCTGTGGGTGATACTTCACTGTAATTCATTCGGCTTTATTACAATCTTAGCATAACCATTGATTTAACAGTTTTTTCCTGTCTCCTCCCTTTGCCGGGAGTCTATTTAACGCTTGAACGCCATTATGTGAGGCACTGTATTATCTAGTGGTATTAATATATATGGAATTTGTCATTCATCATTTGCGAGAAACAGGCCGTGGAAATTGGACGTTTTCACATCAATATATATTTTTAGAAACTAGCATTCCTATGTATCTTGGTAAAGTAAATATGTTGAATCTCATCCCGCAAGGAAGAAAAATTCACGTTTCGTTACTGGGAACAATTTCAGCAAAGTAAAAGAAAAATGAAATGCAAATAGTATCAAAGAATGTTTCCCCGTCTTGTAGTAGTTCGTGACTTCCTACGAAGTTTATTTTCTTCATAAATTCAATTTACGTGAGGAGAACCGAAAACACAGTTTTACAGCAGGTTTCAAAGAACGTTTAGAAAGGAAATATTAACACGCTGGAAATAATTTATATAGAGATCAAATCAACATTTAGATCCACTCAAATGTCTTGTGACTTGACGTTGTGACATCAATAGAGTTCTCAACATGAGGAAAGGATTAAAAGGAATACAAACGGAACAAGCCTAGTATTCATTCTTTCAACTTGACGTCATGTATAGGTAAACTGGATTTCTGGGCAATCGATCAAATTAAATTCAAATGTCGTGCAATTTTGAAACGAGGTTAGTCGTCCCCACATCAATTCAAGGATTAGGGAATGTGCTCGAACACTACAACTCAGAGGTGTCATGACTTCAGAGACGTGGAATATTCCTATCGGTGCTGAAGGGTAGTTTTATGACTAATAAACAGTAAATGAATCTCTTCGAACTTGTTCATGTCGCATCTATCCATTTCTGGAATTTACTAATAGTGATCTATTAGTAAATTCGGCGGTGTATAATATCACGAGAATATGCTAGGATAACTTCCGCAAGAGAGTTTAACGAGGCAATTTCTTTGCCAAGCTGTTGTAAAATTCCTGAAACTCTCTGTAAACAATTCATCGTGTTACAAACAATAACCCTTTAACAGATTATGCACGATTTTCAGAGCGATAAAAAGTGTTCACGAAAAAATTGGATGAAATCCTAGTAGATATACTGTACTTTTCACCTCCTTCAACTTAATTTGCATTTTTTATCTCAAATTGAACCTGGATAGAATATGTAAGCTTCGCATGATGTTCGCTTAAATGCGAAAATAACAATGAACTGATTCCTCCCGTGTGAATGAAGAGCACGGACTTCCTTGTTACAATGACATCCCTACCTATTCAGCCTTGTTGCGTCTTATTGTGTCTTCGGTTAACAAGAGAGAATTGAATGAACAGTGTCCAAGTATATGATTGGTGTTTCCGTTTCCTTTGGAATCTCCGACGAAGGGCCTTATCCTTCTCTCCTCCGTTATTAACGGTAACTATTTTAAGGTTGGCGTAATTAGTATTTAAATGCAAGATAGCTGTCCACCCCGAAGAAGTCAGATTAACTTTATCACTCACAAGGAGTTTTTTGCCTGAGTGGGTTCAGAAAATGAATCATTGCAATTCGTCGCCATTGCATGGAATACCAGTACTGAAACAATGAATGCCATAGTGTTTTACAGATATTTCATGCATAGTTACATGACATGCCGTTTTATTTTCGAGGGTGATCTTTAGTCTGTTTAGGTATTCCTTAATTTCATCTGCAATATTCCTAAACTTCTGATCATCATACTTCGAAAGCTTTTTGTGCAATGCTGTAAAGGGGCCTCCCAATTTCAGTTAACAAGAGCAATTCCTCTCATCTGCCGTGGTGAATAGAATATTGCACTACATATTCGGACCGGAATTGAAGCAATATCTATTACCGTACATCGAATTATAATTTCAAGCCCATCAAGAACCTACAACGGAATTTTAAAGAGAAGTGCTGCCAGAATAGAACTAATCGGTGAAGGAAGGTTGTACTCATTTATGATATTAAGCTTTCTGTTTGGTTTAAAATGGTAATACTTTGATAAGTTCAGAAGATTTTCGTTGAAAAGCTTTATAAAATCTCGATTAAAGACAAGGTCCCTGTAAACTATACACCCAGGATACCTGATATTTTTAGACAAGGAAAGAGATAATATTGCTTCTCCAGAACGTAAATGTATATTGTGTTGTACTAGATCACGTTGATACACAATCATTGGCATTCGTTTATAAACCTACAATTAACAGCGAGGTTATTTTGGTGTCGATGACGCATATTGCCGACTCAGAACTTTTTGCGGCATTTACTTGATAATCTCCAAAACCCTGTATGAGGTAAGGCTGTTTATCAGGGATACCATTGCATGCAACAGAGTTTCTGTTAGGCACTTGAATAGGCGAATGATGTGGGTAGATGTGGCAGTTGGAGAAATTACGACGAGAATTGTCTCATTGCATTCACCATGTGAGGGTGCAGATGAGGATGAATTTGACAAGATTATGAAGCATTGAGTGACATCGTAGCAAGGGTGAACAACAACAATAGGATAGTGGTAATGTACAATTTCAAAGCGAGCGTTGGAAATAGCACTGAAGGATACGAAATGGTGATTGGTAAATGTGGGGAAGATCTGGAAGCTAATGGGAATGGGAAGCGTTTGCTGGACTTCTGTGCTAGTATGGGTTTAGCTGTTACGAATACATTCTTCAAGCATAAGGCTATTCTCCGCTACACGTGAGAGGCTATGGCACCGGATTCATAATGGATTATATCTTAACCGACTTCGGGAAGAAAGTATGTTAGGAATGTACGAGTTTTCCGTGGATTTTTTTGATGATACAGACCACTATCTAATCTCTAGTGAACTAAGTATCTCTAGGCATAGGATATACAAAGTGATATCCGTCGGCAAACGAAGAAGGGTATAAAATCTCCATTACGAGAAAATTAGACAGAAGTACATGGATAAGATTAGTAAGAAGTTTCGGACAGTAGACAGTAAGCATGTTCCGGATATAGAAAGGGAATGGGTGGCATACAGAGACGCTTCAGTAGAAACAGCAAGGGAATGCCTAGGAACAACTGTGTGTGAGGATGGGGAAAGGGAACATCTTGGTGTAATGGTGAAGTGAGAACAGCTTGTAAACTTAAAAAGAAGGCTTATCAGAAATGGCTCCTAACAAGGGCCGATGCAGATAGGGAATTGTACGTAGATTAAAATTACAGAGCGAAACAAATACTTGTTGAATCCAAAAAAAAGAAAAGAAAAAAAGACATGGGGAGATTTTGGTAATAAACTGTAAAGACTAGACCAAGCACCAGAGGAACCTTTATGGGCAGTAATAAATAATCTTAGAAAGGTAGGGAGCAAGGAAATGAACAGTGTTTTGGGTAATTCAAGTGAACTCATAATACATCCCCGGAAATCACTGGAGAGGTGGAGGGAATATTTTGAACACTTCCTCAACTTAACACGAAATCTTCCTGGTGGTGTTGCCAATAGCCAAGCTCTTGGGGATGAGGGGAAAATGATGTTGATGAAATTACAATTGAGGAACTGAAAGGTTGGTAAATAAACTCCATTGTCGTAGAGCAGCAGGATTAGGTTAAATTAGACCTGAAATAATGAAGTGTAGTGGGAAGGCAGTGATAAAATGGATTCATAGAATAGTAAGATTAGCATGGATTGTTGGTAAGGTAAATTCATATTGGACAAAACAGTAATTTCACTTATCTTTAAGCAAGAGAACAGGAAGGATTGCAACAGCTGTCAAGTTAGCTCATTGATTAGTATAGCAGGCAAAGTATTCACTGGCATTTTGGAAGGTTGGGGGTGGGAGTCGCGATCAGTGGTTGAGAAGAAGTTGGATGAATATCCGGTGTGTTTTCAGACTAAGAGGGGCTGTCAGGATCAGATTTTCAGTATGTGCCAGGTAATTGAAAAATGCTACAAGAGTGTTTATGTTTTGTAGATCTAGAGAAAGCATACGAAAGGGTACCAAAGGAAAGGATGTTCGCCATACTGCTGGACTATAGAATTAAAAGTATAGTATTGAAATCAATCAAAGGCATTTATGTTGACAGTTGGGCTTTAGTGAGAATGGATGGTAGAATGAGTTCTTGGTTCAGGGTACTTACAGGGGTTAGACAAGGCTGTAATCTTTCTCCTTTGCTGTTCGTAGTTTACATGGATCATCTGCTGAAAGGTATAAAATGACAGGGAGGGATTCAGTTAGGTGGAAATGTGAAAGCAGTCTGGCCTATGCTGACGACTTGGTGTTAATGGCAGTTTGTGCCGAAAGCCTGCAGTCTAACATCATGGAACTTGAAAATAGGTGCAGTTAGTATGGTTTGCAAAATTAGCCTTTCGAAGAATAAATTGATGTCAGTTGGTAAGAAATTCAGCAGAACTGAATGTCAGATTGGTGATACAAAGCTGGAACAGGTAGATAGTTTCAAATATTATGTTGTGTGTTATCCCGGGATGGTAATATATTAAGTGAGTTTGAATCGAGGTGTAGTAAAGCTATTGCACTGAGTTCGCAGTTGCGATCGACACTATTCTGTAAGAAGGAAGTCAGCTCCCGGACGAAACTATCTTTACATCGGTCTGTTTTCAGACGAACTTTGCTTTACGGGAGCGAAAGCTGAGTGGACTCAGGATATCTTATTCATAAGTTAGAATTAACATACATGAAGGCAGCGAAAATTATTGCTGGCGCAAGCAGGTGGGAACGATGGCATGAGGGTACTCTGAATGAGGAGACAAAGGAAGGCTAAGTTAGGAATGAACTCGATGAATTGAGCTGTACTCATAAACCGGCTTCGGTGTTGGGGACATGCGAGACGATTGGAGGAGGATAGGTTACCCAGGAGAATAATGGACCCTTATGGAGGGTAAGAGAAGTAGAGGGAGACCAATATGACGACGGATAGGCTCCGTTTCTAAGGATTTAAAGATAAGAGGTATAGAACTAAATGAAGCTACAGTACTAGTTGCAAATAGAGGATTTTGGCGACGTTTAGTAAATTCACAGAGGCTTTCAGACAGAAAGCTGAAAGGCATAACGGTCTGTAATTATAGTGCATGCATGTATGTTTCAGCAAGCTCTTTTAAATAGTACTCTTCGTTTACAAGGCTACTATGGTTGACGTTCAGTGAAACACTTTGTACTGTGAGCGATTTTTGTATATGAGTGATCGAAGTTGTCAAATACCCGAGAAACATTAAAGATTTATTCCTCTTCTTTGCATCGCTTAGGGAAGCGTTTAGTCCAGAATTAATGAGATAGCACGCTAGACTTGGAAGAAACAGGCGTTAATTTTGTCGAAACCTACTTGAAGATAATCTGTAGGTGGGGTGGTTAAATAATTCTCAAGGTAAACCCTGCCTGATGTAAGAGGCGACTATGAGGAGCCACAGAGGCTCTTAATTTGGGAGCGTGTGTTGGTGAGGTGGTGGTGGTTGTGGAGATTATTGTTTTAAGAGGAAGTACAACTGAGCAGCCATCCTCTATATAGCCTAACACTAATCAGAGAAAAAAATGTAAGGAGTCCGACACTTTGATAAATATAGGTATCGGCCAAAGGAAGAAAAGGGCCACGAAGGGGATGAAAATGAAAGACTCCCTAGGCCTCCATACGTAAAACCGTCGGGGTCTGAGAAGAACAAGAGTTGACCAAGTGAGGTCGGATATGATAGAAGAAAGTGAGGAGCCTGTTACAAGTAAATGTAAGCAATGCCAGGACTCAGCTGAGGGCCCCGTGGTCACCAAGCAAGGCTCCAACGTTCAGAGCCCCTTAGGCCCCTTTCAGTCGCCTCTTACGACAGGCAGGGGATACCGTGGGTGTTATTCTACCATCCCACCCACAGGGGGACGTAGGTTGGTGAACACGGGGCTCTTCGCTGAGTCCTGAGTGATTCTACTTACTTGTGCCATGCTCCTCACTTTAATCTATTGTATGCGACCTCCCTTGGTTAACAGTTGTTCTTTGCTGACCTCGACGTTGTTTTGTCTCGAAGCTAGAGAGCCCTTCATTTTCACGCCATTCGTCGTCCTTGTCTTCCTATCGCCGGTAGCTAATGTTTTTGAAGCATCGTCCTTCAGTTTCATTCTTTAATTACTGTTAATAGAGGATTGTTTCCCAGTTGTACTTCCTTTAAAGGAAATAATCACCATCACCACCAGCACCAACACTCTACCATAGACGCAGCTTTGATTCTAAAACACGTTCAATTACGCGATGAATATCCGAATATATTTTCGCAGTTCTCCAAAAGCACGGATCATTTAATTTTAATTTTGTGTGGCTACTTGCAGCCGAATGCAACCCTTGTAAGGCAGACCCTCCGCTGAGGCTAGGCGGCATCTGCCATGTGTAGGTAAGTGCGGGTTATTGTGGTGGAGGATGGTGTTATGTATTTTGTGTGAGTTGCACGGATGTTGGGGGAATCACAAACACCCATCCCCGAGCCATTGGAATTAACCAATGAAGGTTAAAATCTCCGACCCGGGCGGGAATCGAACCCGAGGCCCTCTGAACTGAAATACAGTAAGCTGACATTTGGACAACGAGTCGGACAGGACGTACCATTCACACTCCTTTTAATTTTAAATCAAAAATTTCTTCCTTTATTTAAGGGTCTGGGGAACGTAACTAATTGCCAGCATTATATTAATGATGTTTGTAATACTTTTTGACATATTGAACCCATAATTCTACGATGAAAAATAATTGCATGTATTTATTTCAGCTACAAATAACTTTTTTGAGAGTAGCCATTTTTTATTTCAAGAGTCTCACTCCCCCGTGGGAACAGAACACACAGTGAAAAGCGAGCCATCCTCTCGTGAAATGCCAGGACACTTCGGTTGACATCGAGTACTGACTAATTTATCAATTTGGGAAAATTCTTCATAACGATATATTTTTGCGACATGGTTAATCCAGGAATAAAGGATCGAATTTATTGACAAACCTTACAAGAAGACAGAATTCACAGGGTGAATATAAAGGCAATTAAGCCCGGAGGGAAGTTGGCGTCCCTACTCGCGGATTTGCTACACGTGCCGAGGTCTTCTCTGAAGAAAGACCGCGAAATTAATGTCAGAAATAAATTGATTACGCCCATTGCCAGTATGGGAAAAATATAAAATTAACACCATAATGAATTATAATTCTGTCAGAATTTGTGGAATAAATTTCAAGAAAATTGGTCCAGCGGATATGGAATTAGGATATTTCACCACCAAGCGTCATGGTGAGGGTAGCGTCCCCTCAGGGGGTATAAAAGTAATCCCCTCCGCCTACATTTACACGTTCTATCTGAAGGTCTGGACGGTGGAACCCACTTCGCTCATCTGCATAAAAGTGCTTGATTTGTGTCTTAAAATTAACTTATGTTGTCTATTCATGGGAATGTTTTATGTAGAGTATTTAATTGAAGGTGATAGAAATTTTCCTGAGATTCCGCCAACGAAAACTGTGAAGGCATAGATATATGTTTAAAATACGTAGCTGATTTCCTCTCATTACATTGTGTGTGTTTGATATTGTCAAAGGGAGTTTGGAGGCTAGTCAGAGAGAGGTCTGATTTTTGTTATCTATTGAAACGCCTGGCCGGTTATTATGGTGAACTAAAGCAGAGTCCTGGGAAACAGTAGCAATCGCCAGTAGAGAGGGAGTTTCGTCGCTTGCTAAAAAGCGAATGAAGTGCGTCATTTGCGTTGTTAATCGATAGCGAGTGTAAAATCTGTGTATTTTTAAGTTATCTATAAGAAATTGATGTATCCTGTAGCTATGAGTGGCTAAATCCGAGGTTAGCTGCCTAAATGTAGCCAGAATCTCCAAGATGACTATTTGTTACAGGTCTGTGTATACTTGTATTAATGTTATAGATAGAACTTGTTTGTCCCCCCCAAAAAAAATTCAGTGCGTGTGACGAATTAATATTTGATAATGATCAGGCAATAGTGTTACATGTATGGTCGTCGTGTGGAATTCTTCAGGGCAGTGAAATTAACGTCGAGAAACTGTAAAATGCGAAGTTTAAATAATGTGTTAAAATTCTTTGAGATATTGTTCAAACTGGGTAAAATTAAGAAGGTGATAACGATAACGTAGTCGTGGTGAATGCAATAATTTCGAATATCATATGAGTTCAGAAACTTTTAGTCCAAATAATAATAATAATATTTACAGCAGGATAAATTTTTTTGATGTTAAACATGTATTTAACAGTAATGTCGAGTAAGATTTGCGTTCGTCTCGAAATCCAGTGAAGTCTGATCAATATATATTTATTCGTGGGACGTTAACTTTTGTAACATCTGTATGTTGGTGATATGGGATATCACGGTATGTTATTTTGTCTTTGAGGTCCGAAAGTTGTAATAAAATGTATGTAAAGGATTCATATAAAATTGTTCGTCATGGGAGTATTCGAGGTTTGAATGGTTTTGAAACAGGAAGAAATGGATTGTGTCGGAATGATATGTTGAGAGAATAGTTGTGTAGATGTTGAAGGCATAGGAAGCCTGTATTTCATGAGTAACGCCGCCGTGATGATAGGCGATGAAAATGAATTTTTGAGAGAGGCTGTATATTAAATGTGATATTCCTGAGGCAGGCTGTATTGAGATTCCGTTAGAAATCCGGAACAGCTGACCGGTTGAATGGTGGTCAAATTCGTAGTGAGTGTTTTGTGACGCGCATTATGATTTCAAGTCAAGAACTCCCCGTGAAAATCAATTTCTGTAGAAGATTGTAGCTCTTGGCAGTTATGTCCACATGACGATTTATATAAAGTCAGGATAGTGAATATTATAGTACGCGACCTCAAGAATAAAAGGGCATTCTGAACACACGGTGGGTGTTTTTTGACTGTTGTAACAAATTTCCATTCAGTAAATTTCATATAATACGAGACGATAAATTATCATTAAATCGGAAACATTGTGGGATGAGATATTGGACGTTATTAAGTGATAGTTTGGCTGTGTAGATTCATTGAATTTCGCTTCACTGGTTATTTCGTGGATATGAGTGTTAGAATAGTGATATGGAAGGCGATTTTTTGGGCCTTACCCTAGAATTATAGTGTGAATTTTGCGGTGGTGATTAATACAGTTTTTGGCGATATTCACGTAATGTTAGACGTGTGCCGAATTTATTATTACTTTTCCAAACTTCAATGCGTATGTCGAGATCGTGTTTGTGTTGTGGATTGTGTAGCCGCGAGTTATTTATTTTCATTTTTCGTTTTATTGACGAGATAGGGACTTAGTTGCATTTCCAGACTTGCGTTCATTTTGTGGCAAAATTTGTTTCATTGTGTGCTGTAGTTTAGACAACGTTTCCAGCTAAATAACAGTAATTATGTTTGAAGTAACTATTTCGCCTGACATTTTAGAGGATGAGTAGACATCCCAGTTTTCGCTCGACGATAGATTTAGGACGTTACGCGTTATCATAGGAGTACGCTGATGAGTTGACATCCCCATTTTACGCTCGACGATAGGTTTAGGAGGGTATGTGTGTATATAGATGCTAGTGTTCACGTCGCACCGACACAGATAGGTCTTATGACGACGTTGGAACAGGAAAGGGCTAGGAGTGGGAAGGAAGCGGCCGTGGCCTTAATTAAGGTACAGCCCCAGCATTTGGCTGGTGTGAAAATGGGAAACCACGGAAAACTATTTTCAGGATTGCCGACAGTGGGTTTCGAACCTACTATCTCCCGAATACTGGATACTGGCCGCACTTAAGCGACTGCAGCTATCGAGCTCGGTGACAATAGATTTAGTGGGTCGTCTGTATATATTCAAGTCTTAGGTTAGGTGTTTCTGTGAAGTGACTTGAACGATGGTAGTGTCTGCAGTAGTGTAATGCGAAGAGTGTAAGCAAAGTAATATTGAGGCCATGATTCGGCACAACCCTTACCAGCTGGAAGGTGTTTACGTAAGATTATGGAACCACTAGTGGCATGAACGTGAGGGGTGTCCAGCATTGGATACTGAGCTAACGCTGATTGTCTATTACTGCTGTTTACCATGCGCGTTTGAGTTCATTAAACTTCAGTATTTTAATTTTGTTTCTTGACTTAATCATTTTGTAGTTCAGACGTCCGATTGCTTTGATAGTGTGCGTGTTGACACTTGGCTTATTTATGTGAGACTTGAGTTACGAATGCTGTTTCGATTCGTCAGCTGGGAATATATTTCATTTTCAACTTCCGTTGTCTCATTTTTTATAATAGTTGACTGTGGTATATCAATAACTTGTAGTTAGTTTATTGAGACAAACATAAGTAGATGGATCTGTAATGATAGTCATCAGTTTTAAATTGGAGTGATTTCCGTAGATTGTTTTGGTATTTTTGATTTAATTCTATAACGTGGACTTGTAAGTTTATGAAACTTAACATAACCGTTTTCAACCTGATACTTGGGTTTATAAGAATATTTTTCAAGTGATTTATCACTTGCTTTTAAACTTCAGTGTTTGGCATTTTTCTAACTGCGTGATGAATATGTTTTTCCTGCATTTCTCAGTTTTGTTCCTTCAGAACGACGTAACGTAAGATCCTTTCGGATCGAGTTGTTGTTGGTTCCTTCTGAACGGCTGTTTGAATGATGCATATTTCAGCATTGGGATTATTCCATAACTTAAGGATGTCACGAAATGACAATACATGGTGGAAATTTATTTTTAATTATGACTGCTGCTGTTAACTTGTGGTGATCACCATTTTTTCCAGGAGTATTTTTCAACCTATCCAAAGCAACTGATAGTCAATTTGGTTCGATTAAGTGTCCATTCGGCGGGTGTTCCCATATCCGAGAGGGTATTTGACATGGATAACCTTAATTAATTGTAAATCTGGAATTCTACTTCTTGAAGGTCAGATTTTTCACGGATCGTGTGGATTAATACTCAGTTATCATTTGGATTAATAGGTGCCCGATTTCCAGATTTTATTTTCGTTTTTCTGGTTTTCGCTGTCCACTAATTTGTAATATCTTCTACTTTCCTCCTAAGAAAGTTATTCGATGAATGTAACAGATAAAACTCATGCAATGCAATGTGACTGCATTGAAACGTCAAAGGTTTTCTTCTTGATGAAGGATTTTTAACATAATTTTTTGCATTTTGATAATTCAATAAAAGTTAGTAAGCACCTATTTGCTCCTCATATCAAGTAGTTAGGCTCTCTTCTGAACCCCATCGTTTGGTCAAGATCGTGACCGAGATATCCCCGCTACGACCCCAAGCTTTAGGAGTTCGATATTATTCTACTGCAGCAGCAGTAGCCGACCAACGATGGAATGGTAAGCTAAAGGGTTCAATATAAAGTAGTTTGAAGTGTATAAGGTTCAAGTGTTCAAGTGTTTATGTAGTTTATGTAGGAAATGTACAGAAAATAACAAAATGTTTCAACCTGGAAAATGAATGATTCTACACACCGTCAAAGCTTTATTTCTATCAAGTGACATGGCGTTAAATGCCTTTTGAATGCTATTTCAGGCAATGCAGAAAGATATTTAATGGTTTCGCTCATTGTATATTTATTTCTAAAACTTACATTGGATTATCCAATGAAATGGCGTATACCGAGCTCGATAGCTGCAGTCGCTTAAGTGCGGCCAGTATCGAGTTTCGGAAGATAGTAGGTTCGAACCACACTGTCGGCAGCCCTGAAGATGTTTTCCGTGGTTTCCCATTTTCACACCAGGCAAATGGCGGGGCTGTACCTTAATTAAGGTCACGGCCGCTTCCTTCCAATTCTAGAACTTTCCTATCCCATCGTCGCCGTAAGACATATCTGTATCGGTGCGACATAAAGCAAATAGCAAAAAAAAAAAATGGCGTTTGGCTCTTATTGCCAGGAGTATCCAAGGATAAGGTCGGCTCGCCAGATGCAGGTCTCTTGATATGGCGCCCGTAGACGCGGATGAAGTGATAATGAAGACAACAACAAACCCAGCCCCCGTGCCAGGGAAATTAATTATTCCCGACCCTGCCGGGAATTGGACCCGGGACCCCTGTGACCAAAGACCAGCGCGCTAAATATTTAGCCATGGATCCGGAAAGTATGTATGTATGGTATTCTGGTATTATTGAGGAGTGTCCGAATCCATATATTTCCTGACTATTGTCTTCCGACTTGTATTATATTTTGATACGTCATATTCGCAACGTCTTCTGTTCCTATCGCACCTAACTTCAGAAGTACGCTGTGGTTTTGAAGAGCTCTTGTGGTAAATGTTACGGTTTTTACCATTATTATGCATTTTTTACTGCCTGTTGCTATATAGTGATGGATGCAATGTGCAACTTCTACCGGAGTCCCAGTCTCATCGAAGGCTGTGGCAAAATGGAAACACGTGGGTGGTGCTGAGTAATGACATTCAGAGAACGACTAATGTGCCTGAGTGTTAGAAAAGGTGTTGCTCATAGGGTCAATTGTGCTGCAATAGCACTTTCTGGCCATTTGAGGAAAGGAATGACAAACTACCTAATTCCTCATTTTGCCTAGTATGCCTCATTTTGCCGTTGCCATCGGATTTAGCGGTTTCCCTGTAACCTCATAACTTTCGATTGTGCTATCGGAGGATTCAAGCAGCCTCTGGGATGATAGCCCAACCGAGAGACACATTTTCTAGTAGTATTTAGCGAGTTTATAAGCTCCATGAGAAAATAACATCTAAATTACCAAAAATATCTCGAAAGCCCACTTCCAACAAGGCGATTATCTCTTATAACTGATGACTGATTTTGTTCAGAATAGCTATTTGAAATATATACGTGTCTTTTGCTCACATGCGTAGAGTCCATGAATAGTGGCATAGCACTCTTGTTAATCTGTATTTCCTTCCTATAACAAGCAAACATTTTCCAGTAACCAAATTATTGAGAATATCAGCTAAATCACTGAAAGGTCTTACTGGATAAAAGAATAAATAATTCTACGCTTTGAAAACATTATAACACACAGTATCAAAGAGCAGAAATTTTACGGAGAGATGAAAGAATGATATGAAACAGAAATAGAAGACATAATGGAAGTAATTCCTTACATGGCTGGGGTCTAGTAGCCTAACGATATGTTTCCGGAATTTTCGAACCCATGTCTGGGAATTTCAGACCTAATTTATCGTACCTTTTAGTTCTAAATAAATGCGCAAAGTAATAGTCATTACCAATCCGTTGCAAAATATGAAAATCAACACTCGCTATCAATGAAGCAAGATGTCCATAGATTGTATCATTATTTCTTACAGCCATGAATCCTGCAGCGTTCACTAACACTCTGTCTAAATAAAAATACGTAATATCTGAAGGTAAAATCCAGATTTGTGATATACTACAGTGAAAATGACTTCATTGCAATCCTTAGATGATCTCTACTGTACTTTTCGGTTGTGATGACCATTGGTCTGATTATTCGACTCTCCTTCTCCTGAGGATACTGACGGAATTTACACGTATACTTAAACACATATCGTCGCTGCGGAGCAATACCTCACATCCCACAATACTGTTCCTATTCATTGTGCTCCTTAAGACTGGTCACACCACCCAGCCACATATGAATACGCCGTCCATAGGAATAACGCTCGTTATGCTCACTTTGCTGTGCTGATGTGTAAAGGAAAAGTATTAACCTTAATTGCATTATACTGTAGGAGTGCGTAAATACCTCACGAAAACATACATTCCTACAGTACGTTACAATAAGTTTAATTTTCCTTTATTACCGAAAATAAACAATTATGTTCTGATGGACTGCACATCCATGTGTAGCCGAGAGGTGAGATCAATTTTAAGAAAGTAATGGATAGGAATAGGATAGGATTTCTCGCACAGCGAGGATTTGTTTCCATTATTCATTGGGCGAAATTGCGTTCGATAAATAATATTGCCTAAATGACTCCCACATAATTATTTAATAACCTTAATGTGAAACGTGGGCCTAGCACTTTGATGTTATCTGCCTCCAGAGAGCTCAAAGTAATCTAGAATATGAAGCTTTTCACTTAAAAGCAGGATTATTGATTACCTACACACTTTTCAATATCTGACTTTTTTCACCTGTTGCTGATATACAGAGACCGTGATAGAAAATTTTGTAATATTTTAATTGTGTGATCAAGGAGTTACATACATGCCTTCATACTGGATTTCGTATTCCTTGTAATGTTAAACTAGTGGTATTCCTTGTAATATTTTCTGCTGGATTTACAATGCTGATGCATTGGGTAATTATGTTTTAACTTTACTTTACCATCACTTGTAATGTTAAGCTAGTATTAAGCTCAAACTACAGTACTGTAGGAGGTAGTGTGAAGCACTAGAAATACGTAAGCTGTGTGTGAATTCGTATATGATGATGCTGGATATAGAATGTTTCACTAGTAGTATTTACTGTAATATTTTCTTTCCCTGTAATATCTTGTTGTGATTTTGTTGTTGTTGTGATTGGGTGATTAAGTTTTAAATTTATTTTATAACTAGCAAGATACCCGTGCTTCTCTACGCGATTATACTGAAATTTATAATTGAATGTTGTATGTTGGGTATTCAGCCCGAAGGCTAGTTTGATCCTCTACAGCTTCAACAACAGCTGTCATAGATAGCCTAGGTGTCACTGAAAAGGCATACTTGAGAAGTGAGGAGTGAGGTAGTTTCCCGTTGCTTTCCTCATATAATTGAATGCTTAACGTTTTATATATTATCCTCCGAAGTTCGCGATCTGATTCGTTTTCTGAGAGAATCAGCCAAAATTTGCGATCTGACTCGTTTTACTGAGAGATTATGGCAAAGTTCCTCACATTTTTCAATCTTTCTTTCCAGCAATCGATTTCGTACTTCCCGGGCTAGGTCGAGGTATTCCACGCGGTCAGTTGGGTCCTTAAATCTTTGCCATCTTTTCCTATAAGCATTTTTAGTATGGATAAAATCATGAAGGAGATCCGGCGTGGTGTCGTCTTGGTTGCCTTGGCGGTACTGAACCCGGGGCCGGACTGTATTCGTAGTCATTACCAGGCTAACACCCGTTTCCAGCGCGGTCCGTACAATTATTATTATTATTATTATTATTATTATTATTATTATTATTATTATTATTATTATTATTATTATTATTATTATTATTATTACTATTCGATGTTCTGGACACCACAGCAAGATGCAAGACCGCTACTTGGCGGTAAATTATAACTGCTGCCATTGTCATTGTTGACAATGTGGCCAGCACCATTGTCGCGCGGAGGCAAGTGTGCGGTATTTCTGGCGATACGAATGACATACTTCCGTGGATTATTGACTTTATTAAAGAGGTGAACAATTTGACGGTCAATCTCATTCCTATCGTTTATTTCAAGTGTGTTTAAATTTTTATTTATATGCCAGGAGAGTCCACTGTAATCTAAGAACGTTCTCCAAAGGAAAAAGTGGCTGTAGAAATTGAACCCAGGAAAGATTAAAAATGATCGGTTTATGATCAGAATAAGTACATCGAAAATCTACAGACTGTTTCCAGTCATTCGACAGGGTCAGGAATGGAATGAATAAAGCCCCATCTAGCGGCGACAATAGGAATTGTGCCGGCTGCCGAAGCAGTCCTCGGGGGCAATGCTCGATGAATGACAAATGAAATGAAATATTGGACAGTGTTTCTGGAATGAATGATGACAGGGAAAACCGGAGTATCCGTAGAAAAAAATGTCCCGCCTCCGATTTGTCCAGCACGAATGTCGCATTTGAAATACGGAACCCAGCTGTGCGAGGCCTTATAAGTACATTATGAAGAGTAAAATCAATTGGTCTCACATCCTTTTACACCCCACCGCCGTTAAGTTTATTTATGTTTATGTTTAAAGGAGATTTCAAACACAAATGTTCACGTCTATTACCTTCAGTTTTGAGATATAAGTATCCCCATAAAAATAATTCACTTTATTTCACCTCCTCTCACACTCCTCCCCCCCCCCCCCACTAAGTGAATTTTTCAGCAAAAAAACTTGTTTCTTTAATAGTAAAGGATCTTCTAAATACCAATTATCACGACTCTAACTTCTTCAGTATTTGATTTACGTGTCCTCGTGAAAGGAATTCAACTCCTTTTCACTCCCGACCCGCAAGATGGTCCCCCCACCCCCAAACAACGTAATTTTCTTTCTTTTTAAAGGAAATCCAAATACCAATTTTCACGTCTGTAACAACTTTATTTTTATTAGATGTATGTATTCTCATACAATTAAGTCAATTAATTATTCAATTCATTAACCCCCCCCCCCCATTCATTGGATTTTCCGAAAATACGTGTTTCTTTACTTTGAAAGGAGATTCCAAATATCAAATTTCACGTCTGTAACATCTTCATTTTTGAGATAACATAAGCCTTATTAAATAAAATCAACACCATTTTCAGTCACTTTTACCCCCGCCTCCACCCAAGTGGTATTTCCGAAAACTGAAAATACACTTTTCTTTATTTTTAATAGATAAAAAATACCATTTTTCACTTCTGTAACATGTTAGGTTTTATATATATATACTGTAGAAATTCTCATTTTTAAATTTCAAAAGTTCTTTAAAGTTCTCAATACAAATGTTCACATTATATTGATATTCAATACTATTTTATTCTAATTCTGGTCTACTGAAAAAGTTGTTTAAACTGAGTACGTTGCATCCGATTATTTCCGCTTGTTTACAAGTGGTCTGTTGAAGTCAAGATAACGTCATATTAGGGTTCTTAATGTTCGTGACGGTATTTGAAGGAGAATGAGACTGTGCTACTCCGTAAGGGTAGAAACTTCATATGAAAAACTTTTTACACACATATTGTTTACAAATCCAAAATCAAAAGATAAGGAGAACGTCATATTAACTGTAGTAGTTTCAAAATGGAACAAATGCCTGTCTTCATGGCTAACTGGATAGTACGCTGGCCACTGGTTCAAGGGGCCAGGCATTTGACTCCCAGCTGGTTCGGTGATTGTAACTACTAGGCTAATAGTTGATTCCTCTGCTCGGGGGCTGTTTGTGCCGTCTTCACATTAGGTTACCAACTCTGAAAATTAGTATGAAACTTTATACGATATGACTATAGACTTAACTAATCCCAATGAATTAAGTATGGGAAAGTAAACACTACTATTTCCTAACCTATAATTCGCGAGATATTATTTATGCAACGGCACAAACTCTCCATAATTCTCCTTCTAAGCTCTTAGGCTACTGGCGTTAAATGAAATATGAAGACACAGACAACTTGTGTGAGGCATATTTTTAAAGTTAATATGATTAATTACACTACAGAAATGTCTGTTACTTGCTGAAAACCAGTTTTCTCCTGCGGGTTGTAGTTACCCTTGAACATTCTATGCATCGATAATTACATTTAAAATAGAAAGTTTGGGGGTAGGGACTTATACTTTTGAGTCATTAAGAATAAGTAAATAACCAGCACAGGTGAAGAACCAATAGAAACGAAACCATAATATGCGCGTCTTTATTCACCGCAAATCCATATTTTATTTCGCCAAGATTTCCATATTACAAAATGCATGACGTCATTGCACCTTGAAATACCGTTATGACTGGGTGAGTTGGCCGTGCGGTTAGCAACGCGCAGCTGTGAGCTGGCGTCCTTGAGAGAGTGCGTTCGAACCCCACTGTCATCAGCGCTGAAGATGTTTTTCCATGGTTTCCCATTTCAACACCAGGCAAATGCTGGCGTTGTACCTTAATTAAGGCCACGGCCGCTTCCCTCCCATTCCTAAGCATTTCCTCTCCCATCGTCGCCATGAGACGTTTCTGTGTCTGTACGACGTAAAGCAAATAGTAATAAAAAACGGTATCTGACAAAATTGAGGGAAAAATACTGACCCGCAACACATGTATCATGGAACGAAAATTCGTTGAGATAGTTCATGCAATACTGAAACTTTTCTGGTCAGAATTTTAAACTGAAATATTATCATTTAGCGTTTATTATTATTATTATTATTATTATTATTATTATTATTATTATTATTATTATTATTATTATTATTATTATTATTATTATTTTGCTTCGAATAATGCTTCTTCTGTGTGTAAGTACTGTATATTGGAGAGAGTACAAGTCCTCAAATCCGCATTCAGTATATGAACACAATTTCGTCATACGTTTTTAAAAATAAAGAAAATAAAATCTGAAACGTGGTACACGGCAATAGAACAAAAATTCAGTCAAGTTCCATTCTGAGTTTGAAAGGTTCACGACATCCCCAATCTGGAAAAACAAACGAAAGAGGCGTATGTTCTGTGTTTGGCGTCCCTTGAGCTATAATTTAATCAAAGTTAAGAGACACACATATCGTAATGCTAGCATGCTAGTAAGCAAAAATATATCAGGTGTCTCTCGGTTTTGATCACTGTTAAAGATAAAGATCAGAGCCGGCCTTCGATCCCTCAACCTTGAACTTATGAGACACTCCGGTGAAGCAAGCTATGCAGTCAATCAAAGCACAGCACAGTTAAGTCATCTCCATACAGACTATGAGCCCGTTAGAGAAGCGGAACGTAAAGATATACATTACCCACAACCTTGGCACTAAAAGTGGGTTATAGTGGTTAACAGTATGCACTTTGCCTTTGCTACCAGAAATTAACCTGTTACTCATTATTGGTGTATGCTGAGTGAATCTCAGGGCCATGTGAACTGCAGAAGTTGAAATCTCCTAAATTTTCGACTTCCTGACCCACAACCTTTATGGGGAAATTTGCACGCATCTACTACGTCGGCTAGACATTCCATATGCAATCAGTCAGCAAGAACGAATCTCTTTGTCTTTCATTACTAACTTTTCAGATTTATTATAATAATCTTGAGATAAAGCGGGAGATCGATTCGTGAGTATGGAGTCTGCTACACTTTCTCTAACGACATTCATCATTATCTCCGAGAGAAGACTGACTTCCATTAGTAACTCTTTTCTCGTGGCCAAATTCAACTGACAAGGAAGTTAAAGCTCGGCGTCAGGCGAAGAGTAATATTGCCTGAGGAAGCCGAGGAGCGGGGCTTAATAAAAGATGAGAGCGAGGTGTTGAATGGGATTAGGATGACTGTGACGCGTGCTGCCTCGTTTATTGTCATGACACCAGCCCTGAAGCGATCTGCTTTGCTTTGCACTCTCAACAAAACAACTAGTCAAATGACGTGTCAGAGAAGGAACCGAAATATAATAACTATACCACTCAGACCCCAGAAGGGATTTAATGCACAAAGGACTTCAATGGTGCCAATAATTAGATTGGTTGACCATCACTCGGGCCAAAATAATTTTAAGGAACGTAACGAGTTTATTTAGTTTACTACTGTCAATAACTCTACCTGTTGCTGTTTCTTGATGGATGTATTAATTTGTCATCTATATCGTGGCACAGACCAGAGTAAAATGTAGCTTCCATTGAAATGCCTCTGCTGAGTGCTGCTGACTAACAAACTCTGAGCACGAATATCACAATAGATGTTACTCATAGGTCCAGCCCTGCTGCAACAGCAATTTTTGGCCCATGGTGATGACTTAAACTGCCAATAATACAACAGCAAAAATACCCTTATTTAGACTACCATATATTTTATGACTCCTTGTTCATCGATTAAATTTTTACTGTGATGGTATATACTTGTAAATCGTCGTTGCCGGGACAAAACCTCCTATGTGATAATATGTTTGGAGATATACTGACCCGCAGCGCATACATTATGAAGAGCGAGAATGCCTTGAAAACTGTCACACAATATTGCACCTTAGATGACAGAACCTTTCCGGCCAAAGTTCTAAGATAAAATATTTCACATAGGAGGTTTTGTTCCGGCAACGACGAAATGCTAAGAACCATTGAATAATAATTCACTATTAAAACTATATTATTGCATCATTAAGAGCGACCATGATTTACTTTGTTAATTTATTTTGTTTAATATAGTATATAGATGCAATTACCGCAATAAATAAATAAAGCAAGGGAAGGAAATGTTCAGATATCAATGGTATAAAACACCGCAAGTCCCGCAAGAGAGTAGGATGTTATTTACCTCATAATCTGCAGGCCTTCAGTCTGAGCAGCGTTCGCTTGGTAGGCCATTGATCTTCGGGGCTGTTGCGCCATGGGGTTTGGTTTGGTTTGGAGAAGTATATTATTGTTTTCTTTTAACAATATAAAGTATATTAATAAAGAAAAATAAATGTCATTTGGGGTAAAATGATGCTTCTTTACCGGATAGATTCCTTTTTCTCTCCAGTAATATCTATCAAAACGATATACGAGATTTTAGAACTAAGCCGACGATATTACACATTAACTTACCATACACGTGCAATCGTCCTCATACCTGTCAAAATTAATAGAATTGCTGAATTCTACGAAATTCCGATATGCGCTTGATATGTAGTTAATCTCTCTTTGAGTGATATGATAATTGTGAATCGGTATACTACTCCTAATAATAATAATCGTATGTTATTAAATGTCATATAGCAGACATTTGGATTTGAGCTAATTAGAATTTTAATTTTGTCAGGTAAACACCAAATGTGTAACAGATTTTACATATCGGCATCGTACGACATGGAATGATGAATGGACTTTCTCCCGTTCTTCAAAACGTCAACTTCTCTGCTTAGTATGACCCCGAGAACTTAAAGTACAAGCGTTCATTGTCTTCAAGAGACTTATGGGGACTCTTCTTCTTTCCTGCATGGGTTTTGTATTGTTAATGCTTAGTTGCCGGTAACCTTAATTTACTTTTGAAAGGGACAATCCTCGAGAAGAATATTTTCACTTCATTCATAACCAAGAAAAAATAGTAAGAAAAATACCAAGAAAAATGAGTGATAATTCCTGTGGGTGAGATAATACGGGCTAGTGCAGCAGTCTAGTCAATAGATGGCTGCACGACGTGAGTCATAAAGCCAGAAGTTGGCATTTAAGAGAGAGTGGGTTCACGTCCTTCATTGAGAAGCCCTCACAATGGTTTTCTGCGGATGTTCCTTAATAGAGGTCACATGATACATAGTTTCCTTTTTAAAAAATCACCAAATCTTAAGAAGTTAGTGCTACGTTAAACAAGTAACGAAATAGTTTCCTTCTCCATATGAAATGAGATGACACCCGAAATGTCGCCTTAAATTCGTGTTCAAGATGGTGCAGTGCATGGAGCGGCCACGATGGTTCGAAAATTCGAAGAAGGCACATCCATCAGAACTATCCTAAGGCTCCATACAGAAACGGTATTTATGTACTCACCTGGCTAAAAATAGTGTGAATTTTTAAACTAAATCCATTATGTGTAGTTCAGATTTCAGGTGACTGGAGGTCATGTGGCTATGATCATGATATCGACAATCACGAAAAATAATTCGCTTGCTTGAAACAAAATTGAGTTCCCAATAGGAAGCTGTAATTTACTGCTTCCAAGTGACAACATTACATTTTAAAATCCGGTAACTGAATTCTAAAAGTAGACGGTGTTCCCATCCCCCCTTCCCAGTGAATCATCGGGCTCATTATTTGGAATACCGTACCTCTTCAAGACACTGACCGGCTAGGGCATTTGTAGCAAATGGAGAGATATTTCTTCCATAGATCATCGCTACTGCTTACAACAGGATGGCTTGAAATATTGTTCCAATTGTGCAAAAGCCGGCCAATTTCTTGGCGAGGAGGGGTGTTCCAATAAATAAATAAATAAATAAATAAATAAATAAATAAATAAATAAATAAATAAATAAATAAATATTCACCACTGTTCCGCATTTAGAGCTATCTCCCTGGTGGCAGAATACCCATCAAACGCTTATGTAAGCTGTTCTTAACTGCTTTCAATGAACTTTGAAATTTGATCCCAATGCAGCACTGGGGCAAAACACTGGTTACATTAATGATTGAAAAACCTGATTTATTTAAATACAAGTTTGATTGAAAGTAATATCAAAATTAGGTTCATAACAGAACAAGTCCAAACTGTTTCCTCAAAAATAAAATCTAAATTTTTGGGCTATTAAGTATTGTAAAAAACATGTTTGTAATGAATCTAAAGCAAACGTTTATTCTTATTACAGTGGCATTTATTACAACAAAACCAAATACTGACTAGTGCAGTTTTCATAATCAAGTATTTAATCAGAATTACTCTGCCAGCGTAGATTTATGTGGCAGTCACTTTTGTAATATAAATTTCTATATATATATATGGTTCTCCTTGCTACAAATCTTTAGTTTGTTAAACTGGGAATTTTTCGTCAAATGTGGGAAATATTGATCACACATATCGTGGGCTTTCTTTAAAAACCTCGTAAGTCCGAATACTCTTCCTATCCATTATATTCCTTAAGACTAGTCACGCCTCCCGGTCTCATATTCATATGCAGTCCAAAATAATAATTTTCGTTATGGCCATTTTCCTCTGCCAGTTTGTAAAAGGAAATGAACATTAAATACATTATACTGCAGGAGTGTGTAAATTTTCCATACAATCAACATCCCTACAATACGGTACGGTAAGATCCATTTTCCTTCAGACACTAGCAAAGGAAAATGAACACAACGAAAATAATTCTGATGGACCGCATACAAATATATGACCGGGAGGCGTGACCAGTCTTATGGAATATAATGGATAGGAAGAACATTTGGACCTACGAGGTTTTAAAAGAAAGCCATCGATATGTGAAAACATTGCAGGCTTATTTACGTGTGAGACATGTCGTAATATTTAAATATTACATTGCTTTGGTACTGAAGCTGAAGTAAACCTGAACTGTTTTTTCTGAAAGTTGTTGTTATATTTTATGTTGTATTACAGTTATAATAGTTTCAACATGGTAAGATTTCTTTGAATCATCAAAACTAACCTTCAAGTTTCAGAGGAAAAATTTCACACAACTTGCAAAAATGTGCTACAAACCCCATTTTGAGTACAAATCTAGTGATTTTGGTAAAAGGCTGAACTAATAATATTTCGATGGCTTTCTTCAAAAACCTCGTAAGTCCGAATACTCTTCCTATCCATTATATTCCTTAAGACTGGTCACGCCTCCCAGTCTCATATTTATATGCAGTCCAAAAGAACAATTTTCGTTATGGTCAGTTTCCTCTGCCAAATTCTAAAGGAAAATGAACTTTAAACTCATTGTACTGTAGAAGTGTGTAAATTTGCCATGCAATCAACATCCCTACAATACGGTACGGTAAGGTCCATTTTCCTTTAGACATCCGCAAAGGAAAATGAACACAGCGAAAATTATTCTGATGGACTGCATACAAATATATGACCGGGAGGCGTGACCAGTCTTAAGGAATATAATGGGTAGGAAAAACATTTGGACATACGAGGTTTTAAAGGAAAGTCATCGATTTGCTATGTATCATATGTATTATGTCTTAGGCTTTTCACAGTATGAACAAATGTTTCACATCATATGCCATTTTTAATTTCCTATGAACGTGATACGAAGGACCATTCAATTAATTGCTATTTCTGTTTAACTAACGAAAGTGTAGAGATATCTGAAACAAAATAAATTGAATATCCCAGTTTTTCATGTGAAATGAGGCCTATATCCATATTTTATAACCTTAATGATACCTCTGACTTCAATCAAACTGGTATTGAAGAAGAAATGACGGGAGAAATAATCCTGCATTTAAAGCAAGTTGTTTATCAGAAACTCACTTCCTTTACTAAGGACGATCTGATTAGGGATTTAAAATTGGTAGAAATTGGCTGAAGTTTTAAGTTCCAAGCTCAAACGTTGGAATCTAATCAAGAAAGTTTCTAACACATGCATTTAAGGCAGTCGTGATCGTGATTTGAAAGACTATTCGTCTAAAGTGAAAAGTATAGTTTATTGTGATAATATGTGTTCTGTAATGGATGTAGGTCTACCTCGACATAAACACTAGCCAAATATGTAGCGATCGTTGGCGGGCTCATCAAAAGTGAATAATAACAATTAAGGTCCATCAATACCTTTAGCACATTCCACTGATAAGGAAGAGGGAATTTAACACGTTCAGTACCTGCTTCTGAGCGGGACACTTGAATGCCTGGACCGGCCATTTTCATGCCCGGCCCTCTAGACGTGCATCATTTAATACAATTTACATTTACTCCTAAACTATAAGTGTTAGAAAAATGATACTTTGTGCTTACCTGTAGTAAATATTTAAGGTGTGATATATGGTGTGACAGGTTTCAAAATACGTCTAATTTTATACAGCCTATCTATATTTTCGGCATAACGATTACTGTCACCGAAGTGAAGAAATGAATATGAAGGAAGCGCATTCGGAACATTGTTTTAGAAAATATCGTTGTATGAATAACAGGGTCTTCGGTCCAGTACATTTTTATATCAGGATTTTGGACTAATCGGTTTCCACGATTGCATGATCGAATTCTTTGTGAAAGGCCGGGGCGCCGCACTTAGATACTTGACTCGCGTATAGATTGGTCTGCTCACACATACTGATAAAATTCGTCATTCATGAAAATACTCACGTAACTCAAAATATCCTGCTTATTTTCTATTTGAACGTTTATAGCTGAATTCTCTGTAAATGGTGGAACGGGTGGACAATAACTAGAATGATATGTATCAGGCACTTCACTTTTCTCTATTGGCCTATCGGATTCGGGAATCGCAATTTCCTCACCACTCTCACTTTCACTATCTGAGCCTATTTCAGGAATAAGTTCATCACCAGAATAATCATTGTGAACAATATCTAATAATTAATCTTCCGTAAGAAACTTTGTTTTATAAGCCATTATACTACACTCGGTAAGAACAACACGCACTCCATTGGAATCTCAAGTACCGTCTTGACGCGCGAGGAAGTGCTGAGATATTCCCGCTAAAACAGCTAAGATAAACATGAGCCCACTCAACGCGAGAGTTATCTTAAAAAGGTCAACCAACTTCCTGCTACAACCAGTAACGCTGACTAAGGTGTAAGAATGCATAGATGACGAACATAAACAGCATTGCTTCGCGCGGAACATTAAACGTCTTACGCCGTCCACGGCCCGCAGCATAGGAACAAGCTTAAACGTCTTACGCCGTGCACGGTCCACAATGAGTTAATATATGAAAATAACGTTAGAAACAATCTAGTCTATCAAATATAACTGGAATATTTGTGGAGATTTGAGAGTCTCGACTTCATTAATGATTTTTCAGTTGATCACTGCTTTCAGAAACAATGGCCCCAATTCGAATCCCTTATTCCAAGCCACTAGAATTTTTTAAATACGTCACTGGTGGGTACTGCGTATACAACTGAGACTTGTGAAACTTTTTGTAAAGGCAGTTGATTATGATAATAATTGTTATATTTATGAATTTGAAATGTAAATTACCCAGAATTAGTGACGCAAAGCTGTACGGCAATTATTTTTATAACGCCGAAGTCAATGACGAGAATTTTAAGAAACATATTAACCCACGGGGAATGGCAGCCAGGAAATCATTCAAAGATCTGTTTTTCTTGGAAATCATGAAGAAGGAAACTATAATGAAATAGCGAGTGATATTCTGAAATAACACCAAGATATCGGATGCAACATGTGTTTGAAACTTCACTTCTTGGACTCCCACAGTGACTTCTTCCCAAGAAACCTTAGGGTTGTCTATGTTGAACATGGTGAACGTTTCCATCAGCAGATCATATGATGAAAAAGTGGTACCTAGGTAACTGGAGTCCCAGTATGTTAGACGAGTAACACTCGACACGGACGAAGGACCCACATTGGCAAATTATGGGTGAATATAATAATAATAAAAATAATAAAATATTAAGAATATAATAATTAGTATATGCAACAGGCAGGTCCTAATGTGATGTAAATTTATCACCAAGTGTTCCGTTGGTACTAATTCAACTAAATTTTCCATCCTGTCCGATGGAAAATCTTAAAGCTTATTTCAGCTCTGCAAGAGAAGTACACTCACATTCTTTCAATTTATTTCTTGTGAATACAAAATCTTGAACAATGTTATTTAAAAAGAATGCGCCAAAACGAAAGAACTATGGGCACTCACAAACAGACATTGGCATGACCTCGTCCTTGTAATACACCGTATAACATGTAAAATAAGCAACTAGATTATGTCTTACATGTGAGAAGGAAGCCTCAGAACTAGCGAAATATATGCTCACAAGGAGGACACCGTATGTGCTTTCCTTTTTATTGGGAGCCATATTGCCCCCAGACTAACGGGACGATAAAAATCTTTGAGAAATTTGGACGATGACAGATATTGTTAACAGACGGATAGTATCGATCCATATTTGTAGCAACGGTTCATATCGTTGCGTGTTTTATATTCCATTTTAAATTCAGCTGATCATTTAATGAATTGTTCGTTTGTTCATTTTCTTAGTAAAATTTTCGAAAATTTTGGATACCGAAATTTTTCAAGATATCTTTTCTACGTGGCCAGCGTATTCCCAACGAAAAGTATTCATATGACATATTAATCAGTACTCATACAGAATAATATGTCAAATGTACGTAATCCTTAGGACGAGACAATATTTGTTCAAAAAAGTAAATACTACATTGAAAGCCAGTATTAATACAAATAAGCCGGCCCCGTGGTGTAGGCGTGGCGTGCCTGCGTCTTACCCGAGGCCCCGGGTTCGATTCCCGGCCAGGTCAGGGATTTTCACCTGGACCTGGGGGCTGGTTCGAGGTCCACTCAGCCTACGTGATTATATTTTAGGAGCTATATGATGGTGAGATAGAGGCCCCGGTCTAGAAAGCCAAGAATAACGGCCGAGAGGATTCGTCGTGCTGACCACACGACACCTCGTAATCTGCAGGCCTGCGGGATGATCAGAGGTCGCTTGTTAGGCCAAGGCCCTTCAAGGGCTGTAGCGCCATGGGGTTTGTTTTCTTTTGTTTAATACAAATATAAGTTCATAGTTTTGAATCATCTTACGAGGAAATTTAGTGAATAAATAACAATGCCTTTTGGCCTTCGAGCTGGCCTGGTGCAGTTCTTTCGAGCTTCTGTGATGATGAAGCACTATCTAAGATGAATTGTAATGCAGAAAACCAGAAGAATTAACCACCGAATCTTAAAATCACCCATATTTCCGGGAACTGAACTAGGGACTCTTGAATCTAAGGCCATCATGCTAACAATTTAGGCATAGAGCCGAACCATATCAAACACAAAACCATAATCTGCAAACTTTGCAGGAAAAAAGAATGAAACCGGAAACCTTCAGACTAAAAACCTGTATCCCTATCACCCTCAGTAAATATCTGGTATGTTGGAGGAAAATATCGTCGTAGAGCGTAAAATACTGCACACATTTTAGCGCCATTTATCCCTCAACTGGTCGAACAATATGTCGAAACACCACGCAAATTTTATAGTGGAGTAGTGAATATTCAATACAGAACATGAAAACCCTTGGAGAAGTAGATGATGATGTTTTCCACTAAGCGTAACTAAGGCATTAATATTAGGATAGATAGCTTATCCCCGTAATCGTATCACTTTTACCCCCAGGAATTAACCTGCTTCGCATTTATTGTACAGGTTGATTGAACCTTAAGGCCATGCGCCTCTCCAGAAGTAGAAATCTAGTTTTTAAATATTCGACATCCTGGCGAGGAATTGTACCACCGGACGAGTTGGCCGTGCGATTAGGGCCGCACAGCTGTTAGCTTGCATTCGGGAGATAGTTGGTTCGAACTCCACCGTTGGCAGCCCTGAAGTTGGCTTTCTCCGTGGTTTCCCATTTTCAAACCTGGGAAATGCTGGGGCTGTACCTTAATTAATGCCACGACCGTTTACTTACTACTCCTAGGCCTTTCCTATTCCATCGTCTCTATAAGACCTCTCTGTGTCTGTGGGACGTGAAGCAAGTTATATAAATATAGAAAATCGTAATTGATCCCTTGTAATTTCGAGTGGACCGTGCTCGACTTTACCATCTCATCTGGGCATTCCTTTCGTCCCTCAAGGACATTGTGATCCAAGAAGAATAATCACGTCTAGTTTTCTCATTGTCTGTACTATAACTGATATTAGCAGGATAGACCTGATGGCTGTTTTATTTAATGGTAAACGTGAATTCCCCTGGTAAATTCCAAACCGTGTTATGTTTGTAACAAAATATTTAGGACGTGAGGAAGTTTGATCTCTCCAGGTTTTAAGCTATGTAGGTGATATTCTAGGCATATTATTCTCTTTTATTGAATGATCAACTTATTTTGATTTTTCAGTTCGGGAAAGTAGTGTCAGCAACTGTCATACTATAGATTCTAGAAAAGAAACGCTTTTTAACTTTTGCAAGCATTTAATCATTTTCTTCTTCGGTTTTCACCGAGATCGATAGCTGCAGTCGCTTTAGTTCGGCAAGTATCCAGTAATCGGGAGATAGTGGGTTCGAGCCCCACTGTCGTCAGCTCTGAAGATGGTTTTCCGTGGTTTCCCATTTTCACACCAGGAAAATGCCGGGGCTGTACCTTATTTCAGGCCACGGCCGCTTCCTTCCACTTCCTAGGCCTTTCCTATTCCATCGTCGAGATAATGCATATCTGTAAAGCCAGTAGCTTCTTCGGTTTTCTTTATCTGAAGGCACGTGCTGGAATGATTCTTCCATGACCTAAGCAACCAGTAAGATATTACTCTTATAATGTTATTTCTCGCTTAGTGTAGGAGAGTCACTTTGTTCCTTTTCGTCACCTTCAGCCGAAGATATATATTAAATATTCAAGCAGTGACGCGAGTATATCGAGATGCACTCTGCAAGACGTATGAGATGAATTATAACACAGGTAAGAAGACGGATACAAAATCTGTGCCTGAGAAAAATTTCTGAAAGATCAGGTCTGGTTGTAAAAATATTTTTATACTAGAATGGTATAGGAGTTCGACGTGGGCTAAATTACTGAGGTACATCAATCAACATAACCTGTTAATATAACGACCGGCTGCGTTAATATTTGTATCGTACGTAGTATGCACTGTGAGGATGAAAAAGTAATGGGGAGGTTTACCCTCGTAAGCAATATTTTGTCTGCGTTTCACGGAAAATCACAAATTTAAAAGCATACATATATAAATCTGAATTACAAATTACAGCTCTATCTGTAGATTAGTGACAGTATCGTCAGACAAATCCCAATATAACGTTTCACATTTACAGACTGTTGTTAGTTACCTAATAAAGTGCAGATAAGAATTGGCCTGTGCTGTGTGATTGTTACTCCCTATTCCGACACTTCCTCTTACAAGAATTGTGTCATATTCCCAACTTCAGACTTTCACATTTAGACGTCAATTAGAAAGACCTGCAACAGGTCTCTCCGGATGACATACCCTATTAGCATTAAGGTTTGTTGGGTTAAACCTATACAGAATTAAACAAGCAACACGTATTTAAAATGATGCACATGAAGTCATGACCAAGCATTTTATGTAGCATTCTGCTATATAGAGTTGTATGATGGTAGTGCACGAAGTCAATACGCTACCCAGAACTATTCAGATTACACTAACGTATTTATGATTATTTCATTCTAATTCAAGGATGGAGAGAAAAACCATTAGTGCATTAAATATTTCTTGAACAGGATTATAATTATCGGGAGTAATTTTCCTGATAAGCAGTTGCCCTGTATATAAGAAACTGACGAAATATATGACTTCTTCAAACCTTAGTTGTAATGTTGATGTAGGTATGAAGCCATGAGGAGTATTCTCAATTACACAACCCGCCTAATAAAAAAATGTCACCACCTGCTTGATTTACTCGTAATATTCATACAGAAATTCAAATTAAAAGGTGCAACTCCAGGCCAGTTCCGAGAAAATGTAATTTGAACACTAAAAACGATAGATTCCCAGAACGAACATACAGCGAAGAAAGTAAGCTCTCCGCTTCACAAACTCGTGTTTCACGAATCGAGTCTCACCTTCGTAGTTTTCTTGTGGATTTATTTTAATGTTACACGAGTTTCTTAGATTTCGGGACTACACGTACAATAAGTATATTCACAGTATTATTCAGAGTATTGGGAGCCTCCGTGGCTCAGACGGCAGCGCGTCGGCCTCTCACCGCTGGATACCGTGGTTCAAATGCCGGTCACTCCATGTGAGATTTGTGCTGGACAAAGCGGAGACGGGGCAGGTTTTTCTCCGGGTACTCCGGTTTTCCCTGTCATCTTTCATTCCAGCAACACTCTCCATTCTCATTTCGTAGCATCTATCACTCATTAATATAAATCACTTTGGGAGTGGCGCCCCATCGTAATAACAGCCTATATACGATTCATTCATCACATCCCTGACCCGGTCAAAGACTGGAAAACAGGTTGTAGGTTTTCATTTTCATTCAGAGTATTATGTATTTGACAGTACTGGTTGACTAATGTGCGTTTCTCACCTATTCCTGTCCGGAAAATTGGATGTTGTGTATTGAAAATATGAATACCTTCTTGTTAAAATGCTATCGTTTAAAAAATTGCGCAGGTAGAATTGTAACTGATGATAACGACTTTCTTATCACAATGGAATGCTCAGCATTTGATTCGAATTCCTAGTTTCTGACAGGATAACACCCGTCCTTATACCATTGCTGTCACGCAACGTGGTCTGCAGAGTGTCGACCAGTTGCCCTGGTCACCAGACCTTTCGCCCATTGAGCACGTACAGGACATTATGGGACGACAAAGCTACCGTCATCCAATAACAGCATTAACCATTGCATATTAGACTGACCAAGTGACAAAGGTGTGGAACTTCATTCCGTAAATGACATGCGGCACCTGTACTACACAATGCATTCACGTTTGCATGCTTACATTCAAAATCGTTGTGACTACAGCCGTTATAAATGTATTAACATGTCACTTGTCTGCTAGTGTATACTTTAACCTGTGACCTGGAGACTTTAGTAAAATAAATATGTTACCTAGACAGTTGATTAGCCTAGATAGCATTTCTCTAAACTAATAACTTCATGGTGTTGTGATTTCATATTATGCCAGTACATTCCATTTTCATACAGTGTGGTACAGGTTTTGCCTTGAAGTTTGAACCGGTGAAAGCTCTCGCCATGCTCAGTAATTATTTTATATTGAAAATACATCAGATGGATTAGTTGGGAATACGTCTGTAAGGTCTCATATTTAATCTGTTCGAAGTGCAAACCTGCGATGTGCACGCAAGCGTACACTCCTGTATGCAGTTAGGCCAGACACGAAACAAGTTCGCACAGACTGACTCGTTTTTTCGTCAACAGTTTAGGAAGTACTGTGCTCCACTGATCATAGATGTATATAATAATTTATCGCACATTGCTTTATGGATTTTAAGGAAAACAATTTACACTACTATTGATAATTTCTCCGTGAAAGTGTTTACGTTGGGTGACGAGAATAAGGATAGGCGAGATAAGATAAATACATTTGTAAATTAAATATCAATGAGGAAAAATCCAAACTACTTAGAAAATAATACTTTTAAGCAATACAATACCACACGCTGGATCGCCTGTGGCCAACTTAAATTACATAGTTTTGGAAACTATTTAAACATTCTTGAAATACTATATTGTTTCCCTTTTATTTTCAAGTATTTTCCAGTATTTTTTCTACATATCGAAGGCTTTCTTTTAAAACCTCGTATGTCCAAATGTTCTTCCTATCCATTATATTCCTTAAGACTGGTCACGCCTCCCGGTCATATATTTGTATGCAGTCCATCAGCATAAATTTCGCGGTGTTCATTTTCCTTTGCTGATGTCTAAAGGAAAATGGACCTACCGTACCGTATTGTGGGGATGTTGATTGCATGGCAAATTTACACACTCCTACAGTACAATGTATTTAAGGTTCTTTTTTCCTTTACAAACTGGCAGAGAAAAATGACCTTAACGAAAATTATTCTTTTGGTCTGCATATAAATATGAGACCGGGAGGCGTGACCAGTCTTGAGGAATATAATGGATAGGAAGAGTATTCGGACTTACGAGGTTTTTAAAGAAAACCATCGATTTGCTCCTGAATAACGGTGTACAAAAACTTTGCCTTTTTATTCTTGTATCTCGAATTCCGCACGTAGTGGCCACTAATGTTAAGCACCAGAGTTATGGAGCCAAGCTCTGCGTTTGGATACTAGTGAGTTCGAAACGCACCGTTGGATTTTTCGAGAATGGTTTTCGGTGGTTTTCCATTTTCACCGACAGTCATGGCGGGGCAGTTCCTATTCATAGGCGACAGCCAATTCCTTCCAACTGCTTATCCAGTGTCACTAACCATCATTCTTTTCACCTTCATTAACTATTCAACTGAAGTTGCCGTCAGTAAAGGCATCCGGCCCTAAAAAGCATGCCATATACAGTAACTTCATCTAATCTCATTCCTGACCCCATATCAGGGAACGGGACTAAGGGGGTACACACACACACATTCTTGTTTCTTGTATGGACCGGATTAGTAGATGAATTATGATTTTAGCGTAGATTACTTTCTAATGAACTGGTGTTCATCATTTGTGGACACTTTTTTTTCTTTACGTCACACCGACACAGATAGGTCTTATGGCAACGATGGGGCATAGAAGGCCTAGGAATGGGAAGGAAGCGGCCGTGGTCTTAATTCAGGTACAGCCCCAGCATTTGCCTGGTGTGAAAATGGGAAACCACGGAAAACAATCTTCAGCGCTGTCGACAGTAGGATTCGAACCCACTATCTCCCGGATGCGAGCACACAGCTGAGCGCTCCTAACCGCACGGTCAACTCGCCCGGTGGGACACTCCTTTAGACTCGTTCTCATCACTGTCTTCAATTGTTTCATCTTCACCGCGTCCGTCTCGATGACTAAATGGTTAGCGTGCTTGCCTTTGGTCACAGAGGTTCCGGGTTCGATTCCCGGCAGGGCCGGGAATTTTAACCATCATTGGTTAATTTCGCTGGCACGGGGGCTGTGTGTACGTGTCGTTTCCATCATTATTTCATCCTCATCACGACGCACAGGTCGTCTACGGGAGTCAAATTAAAAGGCCTGCACCTGGCGAGTCGCACATGTTCTCGGACTCCCGGCCCTAAAAGCCATACGCCATTTCATTTCGTTTATCATCTTCACCGTCACTGTCAGTTCCTTTACACGCGAGAGGTCGCATCCGTTTTAGAACGCGAGAGGTCGCGCGAAGGTAAATTGCTCACACTTAATATTCTAATGAGCTGTTATTTTCCTTTTGCAGTGAATCCTCTGATAAAAATATAGATATGCACCCTGTTTAACTGCCTTTCAACAAGTACTAACATAATTACCCACTAACAATATTTTCTCAATGTAAAAAATTAATGATTTTTTATTTTGGCAAAATCTGGTAAGATTACGTATTTAAAGAACGCGAGATGTTTCGCGTGAGCAAATTGCCGCAACGTTTGCATTTGTACTTTTCATAGAATGAGTTGGTCACAATTCAAGATAAGACTACAGCACTGCACTTCACTGAAAGCCACCATAAACCTCATGAACTATATTTAAGAAACTTTCTTGGAGATGCAGTCGTGTAAGAATACACTACGCGTGGGGTCGCATGAAGGCAATATGCCGCGGCTGATGCGAGAGTGAAAGAAAACTTAAACTACTGTGGAACGCAGCAGCCAATACACTGACGATAATCAACGTCAGGCGCAGTGAGGGAGGGGAGGGATGAAACGAGCGCCCTAAGCCCTACAGCGGCCAGCAACGAAATTATTAACAAGTATTTAAAAAGTGCGGCAAATTGCCGCGGGTGCGACCTCTCACGTGTTAATCACAGTATTCATCAAAATCACTCAATTCACTGTACAGTATGTATTCATGTCCTACATTTACCATTCACAGTTCTGAAAATTTCTTCAGCCGAAAACCAGCGGATTTAACGCATAATTTTGTACAGTTCAGTGCTTCAAGTTAGGTTCAGATAATGTATCATTCTACTTCAAACCGTTACACATAATTATTATAACATTTATATGATGGATGAATGATGGATGATGATCATTGAATGTGTTGTTAAACAAACCACACTGAGGTTAGTATGTGACGCAAACGCTCAAGTAGCCCACAATAAGTGAAGGACAATGTTCCACTAATGTTTGAACTCAAACTCTCTCACAAACGAATGCAGTACCGTTGTAGTATGATAGGATGACATCTTCCGAATGCTCAGTACAATGCTCTTCTTTATAACTACGTGAAACGGTCAGTAACTTCCGTGCTTTATATGCTTTCGAAACACTGTCAATATTCCATCTTCGTGATATAAGATGCAATAGATGCTAGTGAAATATAGGCATTTACTTGTTGTATTGTTCACCTCCATAAGCTGACCTGTACAGGATTAAACACTTGGCTACTACCTGAATCACGCACTGTTTTTATCTTCCCTGTGTCCGATTGCGCACCCTATGCAACTTCCGCCTGTAAACATTTGTTCTCTTCCGTATCCGATAGCATTACATTTCAAAGGTCAATGGAATATTCAAATTACGTGCCCTTCGTGGATCTTTGCTTTCTATTACTGATAACTTAAACAGTGGAAGGCTAATATTTCTTACTTTTTATCTTATGATTAGAGTCAAGAAGGAACGGTTATACTGTATTTTAATCCACCTTAAAACATCAACTACTACATTAATCTCTCAACTTGTATCCAACAGGTCATCATGACTACCTCCAAATTAGAGTTTGTTGGTGGTATGATTTATTCTGATAATTATATGACCTCGTTTTATATTCAAAAAGTATTAATAACCGAGATCAATATGTTCTAATATTCTTTAAATCACTATAACAATGATTTATTGTTGAACAGTGTCCCCTTTATTTAATACATTACGGTTAAAGCGAATTTGGAAAAACTTAAATTTCACATTCGTCACAACTACAGTATACATGTTTCGATCCTAATTGGATCATATTCAGTAGATTGCTAAAATTGACATTACATACTGCAGTTGAAAACATTTAAAACTGAATAGAAAATGATGTTATGAACGTTAAAATGTTAAAATATTATCATTAAGGAAAGTTTATGTTCTTAAAACGCCGTGGTTTAAAATCTTCCCTGTGCACTATTGTTTTATTGTTGTATTTACAATGGAAGTCCACATTTCCTACTGCCATTCAAAATCGAGTTTGAGTTCACTTACCCACAGCCAATCACAATAGAGTTTCCATTATAATGGCAGACCCCTTTCTTAATGCCAGTCATATTCGAGTTTCAGATATTTGATTATAATCGAAAACTGCAGCTCTATCCAACGTATTAAGTATCGGGATAGGACAATAAGTCATAGGACCAAAGGTGAAGATCTCTTCAAATTGAGCGGCGATTGTGTCATCTGCTTTGTGAAACGATTTATCGTTTATAAAGGAGTTACCCCGAAACAAAGGTCCACACTATCAATGAAACTACATCCATATTCCGACATGTTCCTGGGCCAAAATGTTATACACTTGAACAGCTTGTAATTTTCCCTCACACTAAAGAGTGTCCAGTGATCAAGCGAAATTATGTACATAACAAAAGTTGATGAAAATGAATGGATGTTTCACATATAGTCCACGGATTTTACAGAACAGTTGTATAGGAGGAAATGGCAGAAATCTGTTGTGGTTTACCTATAAACACCGAGACTATTCAGTGATTTTTAAAACATAAGTATATCTAGACCTCCCCTGGAAGAGAATAACATACTCTAAATATGAAATTTGGTCGCGATCAATCTAACCGTTTCGCCATGATGGTGGAACAGACAGACAAACAGACAGACGGACAAGAGACACGAAAGCTAAAAACCGCTGATACGGCCTTGAGTTGATCGAAATCGCATAAATATCTGAAAAATTATCAAAACAAACGAAATTACAGATAGCGGAACCCAGACAACTTTATTTATATACATAAATCTCGGCACGTTTATAAGTGCAGACCATCATTTCGAGTTTTACTGCCTTTAAACGGTACGTCATATCGACAAACGGATTCCGCCTTCGAACGCAACTTTTAGTGTTATACATGGATAGTCCTCCGACATTTTCTCGTATTTTCTATATTTCTGGGGTAGACTGAGGTATAAACATTGAACAGGATGAACTTTGGGTAGAGTTTTCAAACATTATTTTACGAATACTTTTTTGGCAGCTGGAATCATAATATTTGGCTAATATATGAACCACTGATCGTGTCAATGTGCGTACCGAATTTTATGGTTCTGTCTTTCCTATAATTATGTCAAACGAAAAACGTGTAGAAAGTATGAAAATAACGCAAAGTTGAGAAATGATGCTCAATCTAACGTATAAAAGATCGAAATACGACAAAATATCAGAGGACAAAGTTGAAGATATCTCCAAATTGTGCTATCTGTTTTGTGATACAACTTACAGTTTAGCCACCACTTACCCCGAAACGAATGTCTGCACCGTTACTGAAATTGCCTCCATATTTCCATATTTTCCGGTGCCAAAACCTTATACATTTCAAAAGCTTTGAATTTTTTCCCAAAGTTAGGTGTGTCCAGGTTTAGGGATTAGCATTCGAACATATATGGAGTAATAAGAGAAAAGAGTAATGCAGTTATCAAAATTGAAATAGAAAATAGGAATATAACTGAGGACAGTCGGATAGGAAAAATATGCAAACAACAAGAGGATGTATTTGGAAAATGAAATGTACCTCTCTAAACTGTGATGATATGAGTTATGGTTATAAGAAGGCGGTAACAGAGAAGAAATTTAGGCTCAGATAATAAATGACTTATAATGTTAATTCTTAAGCCTAAAGAGGCAACGCAGAATCAATAAATTTAAGCAGAAATTAGAATCAGAAGAGGAATACAATAAAAAAAATTGCAAATGCCAGAAAACACGTTACGGTGTGAAATAATGGACTACACTCCAACTACTCTTCAACTATTAACAACCCCTATTGTAACCTACAACTATATTCCGAAAATGTCCTTCAGAATGCCAGCTTGACGTCTTTCCCTCCTTCTACCCAAGGAACAGCCACGAGTTTACAGGAATGCTGACTAAAATGGCATTACGTTACTTTCCTGCTGGAAATCAGCCAGAGACATTGCCATGGCAACGAGTATGTTCGTGGTCGGTGTGTCGATCACTCAATGCAGACCATGAAACCCACAGAAATTGGTAATTTTCTCCGTAATTTCAAGAGTAAGCGAAATTATGTTCATAACAAAACTTGTTTAAACGGACATTTCACAGAATATAGCCTACGGATTTTACAGAAAATTAATAGTATGATAGAAAATGGAAGAAAACTTCTGTGCTTTTCCTGTAAACCTGCTAGGTGATTTTTAAATTATATGCATATCTATACCTTCCCGTGAATGATTTTCCTCCTTATTTGAAGTGTGGTCGAAATATATCCAGCTGTCGCGCCATGATGGTGGAACAGACGGACAACAGACTCGAAAGCTAAAAGCGACTAACACGGTCTTGAGTTAACCTGTAAGGGATGAATATCTGAAAATTGTCAAAACAAACGAAATTACAGACAGCGGAACCCTTACAAATTTATTTATATAGATGTTAAACCTTACAGGTACCAAAGAGCCCAAAAGCGCTTGTTTCAGTTAGTGGAGTAGTGCTTTGATAATAACAGCGTTACCAACAACATGGTGTGCTGAAAGCAAGGACTGGTGAGGGGAGGTAGAGAAAGGCTCATAAATCAGGCAGTAAGGCCAGTAAGCCACGCCGTGGCGCGCGAAACATTTACACGATATTAAATTATTGGCCTGTGCAGCCGACCAGTAAATTGCAGCAGCGCTATACAAGCCCTGCTACTAGGAATGTATCAGATATCTAATATCACAACACACAAGCTGAAGGACCAGTATCAATTCCATTACAATGAGTTATAATCTATTTTATAATCTACGTTATATAAGAATTTTAAACATGTAATTGGACAATGACAATTGATAAGCATTTAAATTACACTTGCAGTAAGAGAAGTCCGTAATTTTAACTCAACATTTTGAAATTTTGTACTTATTCGATCTGACCCCGGATGTGGGAAACAAAGTACCCAGTTTAAATTCGTTCAGTTGTAGCAATGTCGGTCATATAAGGCAAACAGTTGAAAAATTGAAAATGTTATGAAACATCAAATTAATACTGGGTAGAGTTGAAATTTCGAAATGTGTCAAATACAGTATTTCCATGAATTCGAATTCCATCAAAGTATTGTACGCAATATAACTAGTGTATGATGAGTCATCAGTCCGGAGGCTGGTTGAATACCCAACAGCATCAGCAAAAGCCTAGACTTCAGTGAAGCGGTCAGCTAGAGAAAAGAGGGGACATGTGGTTTCCGTTGCTTTCCTCAAATTTCCAGATGGTGATATTACATATCAGCTTTCCATGCCCATTGTAATGCATCCATTACACGTTCACACAATTCATAACACGGACTTGTTACGTTACTAATGCTATACTACAATACTGCTTACTAGCTGACGTACCCGTGCTTCGCTAGGGAATTCTACATCGTATACAGAATACTAGGTGTAGTAGTTCACAAACTATGAGTAAGATTTTATGAATTTACATAGCTTTTAGCGTTTCCTCAGAAGTAAGACCGGGAGATCACCAAACATCGTTTCGAGTTGGGGAGTTTTCATTATGATGGCAGGAGTCCTTGCTTACTGCTAGTCACAATTGTGTTGGGCAGTTTTCTTCATAATGGCAGACACAACTCTCTACCTGCCTTTTTACATATTCAGAAAGATTGTCTGTGTCGTTTCTAGAAGTACTAAAGGATCAGCCAATGGACATAAAACCAACATGGCAAGAATATAAACATATTGAAGAGGTTTTCTAATACGTGTGTGTGTAGGTACGAGTTCAAAGGAAAAATTATTTATGTTATATATTAATATTTTACTTTTGAAATATGTATGGGATATTTGGCCTGCGTAGGCTATAAACTGCACCTGCCCCTACACATATGGGTCTCCGACGATGTATCTGAAGGGTCGTAAACTGGGTTTTAAATCTATAGTGATTAATAAATATATATAAAACTTCGCGGCTTAAGGGTAGGAGAAATACGGATGTCTTTTAACTAAAAACGAATGGGATGCTTATTTAAATTTTGTAAATAAAAGGGATCTATTAGTCGCCTGATGATGATGGAAAATGGCGCATATAATAATGGTGAATACAAATGGATGATT